>NW_022589714.1:16428998-16526363 GCF_004348235.1 Phoca vitulina
CCCCCCCCCCCCCCCCCCCCCCCCCCCAGCCAACACACTCACTCCTGAAAAAACAATTGTATTCAGCTTTAACTTGGGTGCAGCTCAAAATCAAAAGCCAAGTCACTGGCTCTTTTTTTTCCACATTGTTCAGGTGCTGACAAGCCTGTCTTTTTAATTAGCTCTAACTGCTCTTAAAACTTTACCCAAGAGACTTTGCTACATTGTGTATTAGACCCAAATCTGGAGGCTAACGCTGCTCTTCCAACAAGAGCCTTTCTTGGTACAGCATAAGTTACTGGACATGGTTTATTAATAAAAAATTACCAAGTATAGACAAAGTCCAACAGAAGCACACCCTCATTGTGAAGAGAAAGTCTGTCATCTGGAAAAAGGCTCCTTTGCCTTTCTCATGAAATTATTTGCTGAGGGTTCTGTGTCATTCTGGGACAGGAATGCTGAGTGTTTCTGTCGGCTCTGTTCAGTAAGATCTATCTTCTCCTTGCTCCTTCACCCTTTTTTGTAATGGTTGTCTCATTTGCACATCTTATCTATTTCCTTCCCTTTTTGTCACACTGCATTTTTAAGTCCCATAGGCACTTCAGTTTGAAAAAACATTGGAGCATATAGGTGTGAAGCTTTATCTCTTTACTTACATCATGCTTTTTTTGCATTAGTTCATTTAATGTGATTTAAAAATGTATGATGTTTACTTTTCAGCAGTACTTAATACTATCTGTGGGTATATTTAGCTAGTAGTTTCCCCCGTAGGGAGGAGCTATCTCTTGAGGAGTGGCTCATTAGCAGGGTGACTTGTGGCTTTATATTTTCACCCAACTACATTTTGAGAATGAAAGGGGTATAAACTGGGATTATACCAGGTAAACTGGGAAGACATAAGGAGGCAGTCTTCCGTTTATGTGTAGGTAAAACTTGGGTAAAGCTTCTACTAGAAATAATTATTTCAAAATACTCAGCTGCATAATCATCATTCTATTGAGGAACTAAATAAAAATGTAAGAGGCAGACTATTATTATATAAAGCTGAACTTTGATATGCTCCTCCTCTAACCTTCGCCATGGTCAGTTTGAACTGATCATTCTGTCTTCTGCCATGATTATGTTTTGCTTATAACTGGAGTGAGAGAGACTGATAGCCTTGGAGCAAAGGAAATTTGTTTGCTAAGATTTATGCCTTTTGACCTCAAACTTCCAGCTCCAAAATTTATGGATTGGTTTTGGGTTTAGACCCCATCTTTTCACATTCCCAGAGAGGAATCTTAATGAAGAGATCATTTATCTCCAAAGGATTTTATGCAGTTCTGATTGCTGTTAGTAGTGGTTGTGTGCTGGACAGCCAGGCTTATCTGAGATGAGAAGCACCATGTAGTGCCTCTGACTTTTTAGAAAGCTCTTGAAAGCCAAAGATACCCCAATACCCCTTCCCCACTTACTAAACCTCTAGTTTCAATGGATTCTCTCTCATAATTATTCATGTTGAAATTTCTGGCCATTCTGGATGATGTGTATTTTTTAAAGATTTTATTTGAGTATAGTTGACACATAATGTTACATTGGTTTTAGGTGTATACCATAGCGATTTAACTTCTCTATACATTATGCTCTGTCCACCACAAGTGTAGCTACCCTGTGTCACCATACAATGCTATTAAAATTGGGTGATGTATTTAGTAAACTCTTATTCCTAACATAATTTCATTCCTTCGCTTATATCTTTAGGTCAACCAAGTTAGTAAGAACTCTGGACAGGGCTTAGTTCTGACACGTCTCCTCCTTAGGGATGTGTAACTTACTAATTTTTTTTTATAATGGTAAACTAATGAAGATAATAAAATATAAATAAATATCCAACAAAATCTAAATAAGTGAGTCCATTCAAGGCACTAAATAAATATGTCACAATTGCCTTGAATTACATTTTTATTCCTTTACTTGTTTTTGTACTTCTCACACTTTTCCTAATTGGCAGCTGGTAATGTCAAAGCCTTCTTGCTATATCCTGGCTCTGAGCTCAGGCTTCAGCTCTCTACTGTGTCTTGAATTCTGTTGTGACCTAAGCTATTTATTGTTAGGTTAACTGTTGAAGCCAAAAAACAGAAAAGTAGAAAAAGGAAGTTCTTTAGACAGAATGCTTAAGATACCAAATGGAATCTGGAGTTATACAAATGAATAAATAGCACTGGAAATGGAAAAAAAAATAAAGGTACATATAAAAGATTTTTTTCTCACTTTTAATCTCTTATATAGATTATATAGCTTCCTAAAGCAAAACTAGTAACAATGTATTATGAGGTTATCTACAGAAGTAAAATGGATGATAACAATAGCATAATAAATGGGAAGGAGTAAATATAGTATGTGTTGTGAGGTTCTTACACTATAGGTGTAAGATTGAAACCTCCCCTGGATTATCTGTGGCTACAGATTTAATAAAGTTATGACTTTTCACAAAATTACTAAAATCTTAAAATTCTGAAAAATAATATAAAACAAATACACAGAAAAACAAAATAATAATAGTTCTAAAATACCATGGTTTTAAAGCATATTCAGGGGCGCCTGGGTGGCTCAGTCGTTAAGTGTCTGCCTTCGGCTCAGGTCATGATCCCAGGGTCCTGGGATTGAGCCCCGCGTCGGGCTCCCTGCTCCGCGGGAAGCCTGCTTCTCCCTCTCCCACACCCCCTGCTTGTGTTCCTGCTCTCACTATCTCTCTCTGTCAAATAAATAAAAAATCTTAAAAAAAAAAATAAAGCGTATTCATTTGAGCAACAAAATAGAAAGGTAATTACTAATGGGAGAAACGAGAGCTGGAGAGATATAAGTGAATCACACATGGAATTCCATGTTCTTAAAGAAAACGGTAAAAGCTCAGTTTTGAGGCCCTAATCTTGTGAAGAGTATCATGGGACTGAGAAGAGTGGATTCTTTTATTTTCTTCCTTCACTGATCTCCATATTCCTGTTCTCCTTCCTTTGGCCGCATGGGAGACCTCTGGGCATTCTGAATGCTTGTGCACGCCTCTTGCAGCTCTTATACTAGTAGCTTTGTTTTATTGCATTTGTGCTGAATTTACTCCATCCCCTTACCAGACTGGAAGCCACTTGAGAGCAGAGACTATCTATTGCAGCCGATGAAGTACCTGATCTGTGCCTGGCAAATAAATATTTCTCGAATTACTCTGACCCAAATGCTAAACTCCTCAAACTCCAAAGAGAGCTCATTGATATGGCTTGTAACTTCATAATTAACTTTGTTTATTTTCTTCTATTCTTGGAAATGGATTTTTTAATTTTTTTTAGCGATTTTATTTATTTATTTTAGAGGGTGGGAGGGGCTGAGGGAGAGGGCGAGAATCTCAAGCAGACTCCCTGCTGAGTGTGGAACCCGACACAATGCTCAATCTCACAACCCTGAGATCATGACCTGAGACGAAATCAAGAGTCAAACACTTAACTGACTGAGCCACCCAGGCATCCCAGAAATGGATTTAAATCAAATGTTAATTTCCTAATTATATCAATTTTTTCATGGTGGAAAATTCTGAAAAGTAAAATAATAAATACCTGTCTGCCCACAAAGAATGTATATATTTTCTTTAAAAGATGGCTGAAATGCACACTGATTAGGTAGTGCTACGTGAATAGCATTTCCATGGGGTGCCTAACTTGGTAAACTACACTGCATCACTCACAGTTGCTAGGATTCAATATGATTCACATTTCTTTAAGGGCTAACATATGAGCACACTACATGAAAAACTCAGTTTGAATGCTCTATCACATCCCAGTTTCTTTTTATATTAATCCATATACAATATTAAATTTCTTCACAACCTTTCATCCTAGCATAAATGAAGATGACATTATTTTGTGGGCATTAACATTATGCTTTATATTTGAATTGCTATATTACATTCCATACATCTGGAAGGCAGCTTTCATTATACAAAAGCTGACTTTAATTCTGATATAATAATATATAGGTATTTTAAAAGAATCCTGAAATTTTGGTTTTTGTATGTAGTCTGGATTTGAAGGAATTAAAAATAACTATTGTTCTTTTAATGGATTTAAATTACTTTAACCAAGTATGTGTATTTAAATGACTTGAGTACATATGAACAGGGAATGATAAATTTGTTCCACAGATCAGCTGGGTATTAATCCGATGTACAAAGTTTATACAGATTAAAATATGCTATATTTTAGTACATAGTACCGTATTAAAATATAATGTAATGGATAGGAATTTAGGCAAATCACAAGGTTAATCTCATCCCATGCCATCACCTCCAAACACCTCCTAATCTTGAGCCATGGAATTTATAGCACTTTCACAATCACTGCTTTTTGGGAAATGATTCTAGAAATAAAATCTTATGTAGAAATAGACCCTTTGGGGTCTTGCTAAATAATCTCTAAAAATCCAAAACTCCAAGGACACATTTCCTTCTGAATAATAAGCAACTAAGATAACAGAAGATACTACAGGGCAATATTGGCTCCGTCCTAAAATACACATAAAGTGGAGTTCCAAAATGCTTTGAGCCATTTCAAATCCAAAACTAGTCACCACCTTTATTTATTTAAGAGGTGAAAAGAGGAGGTCCATTTCAACAGAGGAAGAAGAGGATGTAGAAAACCACAAGACTGTTGCTCTCCTCTACCAATAAACAAATGCCAGATAATTTACAAAACCGCAACTTTCCTTGATGCAACTTTCCTTGACGCAGGATTCTTTCCCTTAATCACTTTCCCTGATGCAAGGCAACAAAGTAAACTGCGTTCCAAAGAGTGACAAGTTCATCTAAGAGGGACAGACAAGTATTTTATCTTGGGCAAAGCATGGCAGAAAGAAGGGGCCTTAGTACAAAGGAGTAAGAAGAAATGAGCTAAAATTCTAATGAATTTTTAAAGGACAAGCATGAACTAGTAGAAATCCAGACACAGGGGAGTCCACATTTGCTCATAAACTCTTGTCCATGGGCCTCCATCAGGTGCTCCTGGGAAAGACTGGGAGCAGAAACTAGAGAAAGGTCCCTGCTGTGGCAGAAGCATACAGGAGGTGACCGGGTGCTGGGGGACAGCTCTGAAGCCGACAAACCTGTGGCACAAGAAAAGTGAAAGGAAGTGTTTTAGACAGAATGCCTAAGATACCAAATGGAATTTGGAGTTATACAAATAAACAGCACTGGAAATGGAAAAATAAAGGTACATATAAAAGATTTTTTTCTCACTTTTAATCTCTTATATAGATTATATAGCTTCCTAAAGCAAAACTAATAACAATGTATTATGAGGTTATCTACAGAAGTAAAATGGATGATAACAATAGCATAATAAATGGGAAGGAGTAAATATAGTATGTGTTTTAAGGTTCTTACACTATAGGTGAAATGGTATAAAAATACTTGAAGGTAGACTGATAAATTAAAAATGTAAATTGTAAAACTCAGAACAACTCCTAAAAAATTTAAAAGAGGAACAACAATAATAGACCAATAATAGAGATAAAATAGAATCATAAAAAATTTTTTAATTAATCCAAAGATAGGAGAAGAAGAAAAAGAAGTAAAGAACACATGGGATCAATAGAAAACAACTAGTGATATGGTAGATTTAAATCTACCATAACAATAATCACATTAAAGGTAATGCTCTAAACACATTAATTAAGAGACAGAAATTGTCAATATGAATTAAAGAAAGTCCCAACTGCACACTTTAAATACAGAGACACAGATAGGTTAAAATTAAAAATTAAAGGATGAAAAAATACACCACAGAAACACCAATCAACAGAAAGCTAGAATAACTATATTAATATAAAAAGAATAGACTTTACAATAGGAAATATTACAAGGAATAAGAGTGATATCATGTATGATAAAGAGGTCCATTTTTCAAGAATTTATAAAAACCTGAATGTACTTAACTACATAGTTTCATAATACACGAAGCAAAAACTGATAGAACTGAAAGAAGTAAAAACTTAACAGTTACAGCTGGAGATGGCCACACTCTTCTCTCAGCAATCTATAAAACAAGTAGATAAAAATTCAGTAGGATTATAGGAGATTGGAACAACACCAAAGTTACCTAATTGACAGGTATACAATAGTCTCCCCTAATCAAGAGAAGGCACTTTTTTTATGTGCACATTGAACATTCACCAAGATAGTCATATTCTAGGCCATAAAACAAATGTGAGCAAATTTAAAAGATTTTAAATCCTATAAAGCAGAATTTCTCAAACTTGCCACTATTGACATTTGGAGCCAAATAATTTCTTTTGTTGTGAGGAAGATTTCCTGTGCAATTTAGCAGCATCCCTAGCCTCTACCCACTAGATGCCAGTAGCAAATCCTCCCTGTCTGTACTCCTAGCTGTAACAACAAACGTGTCTTTAGACATTGCCAAATGTCTCCTGGGGAACAAAAGTGTTCCCACTGATATAAAATATGTTCTCAAATTATACAAAATTCTAGCAAATAAAATTCAGTGGTATAGAAAAAAGATAATACCTTAGGACAAAGTGAGTTTATCCCCAAAATGCAAGACTGATTCAATATTCAGCAGACTAACAACAATACTAACAAAAATATAATCATCTCAATAGATATGGAAACAGTTGACAAAACTCAGAATCCATTCATAATAAAAATCCTTAGTTAACTAGGAATAGAAAGAAGCTTCTTCAACTTGATAAAGGACACTCACAACAAACCTACAATTAACAACACACTTAATGGTGAAAGAATAAATGTTTTCACCTAAGGTCAAGGATGTGGTAAGACTGTCTCCTCTCACTATTACAATGCCAATAGGAGTAGTGAGGGCATCATGGTAGTGGTCCAAGCCAGTGCAATAAAATATAAAAATGAATTAAAAGGTATACAGATTAGAAAGGAATAAGTAAAACAATTTTTTATTTTCAGACCATATGATTGCCTATGTAGGAAAGCTCAAAGAATCAGCACAATCAGAAAAGACACTGCTAAGAAAATGATTAGACAAGTCATAGATTTGGAGAAAATATTTGCAAAACACACATCTAATAAAAAAGTCTCTCATTCTGAATTTATAAAGAACTACTAAAAACAGGGGCACCTGGGTGGCTCAGTCGGTTAAGTGTCTGCCTTCGGCTCAGGTCATGATCTCAGCGTCCTGGGATCGAGCCCCACACTGGGCTCCCTGCTTAGTGGGGAGCCTGCTTCTCCCTCTCCCTCTGCCTCCTACTCCCCCTGTTTGTACTCTCTCTCTCTGTGTCAAATAAATAAATAAATAATCTTTTAAAAGAACTACCAAAAACGAAGAACCTAATTTTCTTAAGTGGGCAAGTATGGGTGGTAAGTAACATATGCAAAAATGTTCACCATCATTAGGTTAATGCATCATTAGAGAAATGCAAATTAAAACTACAATTAGATACCATTATGTAACAATTAGAATGGCTAAAATTTTTTAAACTGTTGCTACCAGGTGCTGGTTTAGATTCTGAGCAACTGAAACTCTCATACATTGCTAACTGGAATACAAAATGATACAGCTACTTTAGAAAAGTAGTTGGCAGTTTCTTACCATAGAACCCAAGATTGCTCTCCTACATATTTATCCAAGGAAAATACTCCACAAAGACCTATATGAGAATGCTTAATACAGTTTTATTCATATCACCAAAACCTAGAAATACATTAGCATCTGACACAGTGTTTTGTAGGACATTCAGAGACCCCTAAATGAAGCTACCTGCATGTAGACATGCGAAAATACGAACTCTGCTCTATTCATGAATTCAACACCATAAAAAAGAAAGATCAAAAAGCAACCAAAAATTAGGTTTCTATCACTATTTCTTCCCCCAAATCTCAAAGTTTTCTCCTATTATCCTACATATTTTAAATTAATGTTTGACATCCTTTGTTATACTAACAAAAAATTAGAACCTTTCTTAAAGCAATTTTTCTGTCTTCCTAGCAAGTAAGAAACTGCACTAAATTCTAATTATAAATTTATAAATAACATTCAAACATTCACAATGGGTACATAGTTTTCCTCTCTTCAGAAAGTATTTAGAATCTAGAAGAATCTAGATCAATTGATTCTTTGTTTCCTGCCCTTTGTCACTGCATGTGTTTGTTATGCCATGTTTCTAACAAAGCCACATTTTCAAATGAGAGCAGTATAAAAACTAATAATATTATAGATCATTGGGACAGAAATAGCTTCAGATTAGCCTAAGCTAGCTTCCTATTTTACATGTATTGGCTGTCCCAGTTTGTCAGTTTAAACCATGTGCACCTTAGGATGCATCAATTCAGGAAGGTGTGGAGATTCTATACCTGTAATGGACTGCGGTCGTGAATGTGCAAGATGTAACCTGGAGACTCAGAAATAAGTGGGGTTCATTTTGAGGATGAGTGTCCACATTAACGGGTGAGGCAGAGCCAGAGTGAAACTAATTATGTTCTTTAACACCTTGGTTTTTACTTTCAAGCAAATTTGCCTTGAGATATAGCTAATAAAAAAAGGGAAAAAAAAGAGAAAGCTGTTTTCTTTGCCCCAAATCCTCTTAGCTCTTTTACCTGTTAGCTCTTTTTCATCTTTAGGTCTTAGTTTAACCTGAGGCCATTAGTCCTGCCCTGCGATCAAGTTCTTCCTCTTATGGACTTTCTACTAACCCAGTACTGTCTTGTAGCAAAGCTTGATTTTAGTGAAACAACTGAAGCAATTAGTTTGTAATTAGTGTTTTTTTTAAAATCTATCTCCCAACTCAAATATAAGTTCAAATCACAATCTAAACAAACTAAAAGCAAAAAGATGTTGAATTCCAACACTATCATTTACTTAATGATTAGTTAATGATTTGGGGAAATTTATATGAATGTTCTGGCCATAATTTATCCTGAAAATGAGTCTAGTAACAACTAATGACTAGAGATATATAATATGCTTCACAATGTGCTTAGGTGGTCAAAAAATTGTAAAATCAATCCATTGTTCTTTGCACTAAATCATAGTGATGCTTCTCTCAATCTTAGTTATGTTACATTTTAAGACCCTCTTTTCATAAAACAAGTCAAGGATGAATTTACCAAGGTGAACTATATGACGTTTGACAGTCATTGGCTTTCAAACGGCAATTTTAAGCGATTCAAACTCTTTGATGATTTGGGTCCTAAATCTGTATATTTTCTTTACATTTCTCTTTTTTATAATCAATGTGAATGTGCCTAGATGACAGAAAAACTCACCAAACTCACCAAACATTCTTTCTTGGTCCCTCATTACCTGTAAGAATAGTCTTAACTCTAGCTGTCATTCAAGCCTTCTTATCTGGCTTCAACCAACATTTTCATTTATATTTTCTAATCCCTTTTTCCACTCTGAGCCCAAATCATATCAGATGATTCATTACCTAAAAGCACCCTGTACTTTCCTGAGTCTATGCCTTGGCTCACAGTGTACCCTGTGCTTTGGAATTACCTTCCAACATTTCTATTAAAAGCATTGTCTATCCCTTAAGACCTAGTTCAAATGTGTTTTCTTAGTCTGCCTCTATGCCTTTCCCTCCCCACTACAACTTTGGATAACCCTTCTTGTATTAACACTAATTTTGGACAGGCTTTTCTATTGAGCTAGCTGTATGCTTCTTAATGGTAAAAACTACATGTTAGCTTTTTTTTTTTTTTTTTTTTTTTTGCATCTCACTACTAGCTCTATCCAAGCAAACATCTAAAATATCTTGGTCAACTGGAATACTCTGAAGATACATACTTTTGAGTAACGCAAGCTGATGAAACCCACTAAATACATGTTGAAGGGTTAGAAATGGAAGAATTGAACAGTAAAAAATTCTTTTGTAGGATGCTATTAATCAGGTAAAAGGATTTATCCAGGGCAAGTTACAACTTTTTAGATCATTGTAGCTTTGCTTATAAGATGCAAAATCAGGGGTGCCTGGGTGGCTCAGTCGGTTGAGTGTCTGCCTTTGGCTCAGGTCAATCCCAGGGTCCTGGGATGGAGCCGTGTCCTGTGTCCACCTCCCTGCTGGACAGGGAGCTGCTTGCCCCCCTCCCTCTGCCCCTCTCCCCCACTCATGCTCTCTCTCTCTCAAATAAATAAATAAAATCTTTTTAAAAACAGATACAAAATTAGTGTGTGACCAATGGATCAGGTATTTTTATTATATAACTTTTTAATTCAAAGCATCTTAACTTCAAATTCATGATTTTAATGTATTAGATGGAAGGATATTTGATCATACGGCCTAACATTGCACTCTGAAATGTTCGTGTTTTTTTTTAATCAAATGGACTTAAGATGTATCATACTGTGGCAACATGAAAAATCACTTCAATTTCAAAAAAAGGTCATCCCTTTTCTATAGCTCAATCTATGACCAAAATCTACCATCATCTGATTTTGTTGCTTATAAAATTAATAAATCCCAAAGTACGTTGATAATTCATTGAGCGTTGTCAGACCTGAGCAAACTCTAAGTAGTGCAGTATTTCCAGCCCTCCTGTATCGAAATAGGATATTTTCTTTTCTTCTTTTTTTCAAAGGTTTTATTTATTTATTTGACAGAGAGAAACACAGCTAGAGAGGAAACACAAGCAGGGGGAGTGGGAAAGACAGAAGCAGTCTCCCCGCAGAGCAGGGAGCCCGATGTGGGGCTCGATCCCAGGACCCTGGGATCATGACCTGAGCCGAAGGCAGACGCTTAACCGACTGAGCCACCCAGGCGTCCCCTGAAATAGGATATTTTCTGAAAATTCAAAATGGCATTAAACTTGATTTCTAGTAAATCTTTATTACTAATTAATATCTAATCATATCAGACTTCATAAATTATTTATTTCCAGGGCATTCTTTCACTCTAGATAGAGGTTGTGTATTTGAACTCACAAAACACTCTAATGAAATGCATTTGATAGTCCTTTTCAAAGTTTGTGAATGACTCACATTGCATTCAGGTTATTTGCTTTTTTTGTCACTTATGTTTCTCCATTTATAAAAAAGTACATAAAATTTACAATTTGCTATTTTGGATAGCATTTTGATAGCAAGATATACAGACCAAGATTTTATGGAATTTAAATCCATGTTCTTTGCATTTCAATTTTAAAATTATAAACAATGAGGTAATCATAGGTTTCCAAAAAGGGTTTTGCTTTTTTTGGAAGTGTTGTTAATTGTAATTTGACTATGAATGGTGAGTACTTCTTTGACAGCCCACATTAATTTATATGTTTGCTTTTAATTAGATAATGCTTTCTGAAATAAATAAAAAATATTCTGTGAAAAGGAAAACCAAATACCTCGATGGTATGTCAAAAACAACCCTAAATAGATTATGTAAATGGAAATAAAAATATTTAAAAAATATTGTCAGTGACTATTTAAGTATCTGTGACTGTTCCCTATGTGGGCTTTTTTGTATCTTGTATTTTTCCATTCACCTACCTATGTTTGGACCGTTTCCCTGCCCATTTTATGTTGAATGGAAAGCAGAGTATGGCAGGAGAAATAAAATGTAATAAAGTTCAAATCCTTCCTTTTGACTACTTGTGAGCAATTGGAGCAAGTGGTTTAGGGTAAGTTTTAATAGCAGGTACTAAGGTTTACAGAATATTAATAATTTTAATTTGCCACATTATTCCATGAATGCGGTAGCTGAGAATTAGGTGATTGACCAATGGCATCTAAAGTGTATTTCTGAATGAGAATAATTCCTGCCCTCAACTAAAAAACTAGCAGTAAGTAAAAACAACTCATAACCAGGTGGCTTTAAATTATAAACAAAAATCACTCTTTCTAATTGGCTGGATAAGTTGGTATTCTGTTTGAACTTTTAATAGAACCTCAATCTAAATATCAGAACAAGGACGTGCCTTTAAATGAAAATGCTTTAGAGTGCTGAAAATTCTTTTTGTAGTTTATTCAAACGTCTCTGAATTGTAAGGTTCTGTCATGGCAATGAGCAGTGAAGAGAAATATGAGGAGGAAGAAAATAAATATGTAATTTAGAATTTGTTCAAGATCCAAGAGTTAACTCCCTTTATTCAAGAAAGTTGAGTCATGGGGAAACCACAGGTGGTCAGGGAGTGGGTGAACCATGACACATCTGTTTCTCATAAAACCAGACTGTGCCACTCTAGAGCCTTTACTTTTTCTGAATGAAATACATTCATGTGTGAACATGTCAGACCTGGTGCGGGAAAAACATTAATCTTCCCTGGCACACCATGCACTTATGATTTGCCTAAATGCAATACTTGGGCCTTCTTGCTCCCTCTGAACGTATTTACCACTTACATTCACTGAGCTCTCCTGGCAAGTTTGTGGTCTCAACAGGGGCTGGTTTTTCTAATACACTGTACTCTCCATTATGAAAATCTGTTTACAAGCTCTTCAGGAACATTTGCCTGACTTAATGAGATTTTCACCCAAACTAATTATTAAATGCATTTTTATTAATATGGGTTTCATCTCTCCTGGTGAAAATACAAACAACAGCTAAAAACTCAAACCTTGAAAGAGTGAGGTGTAGGAATTTAATATTCTCTGTTATTATAGTTGAACTTAAAGTCATCACTGCTTCTCAAAATTTAATGTACATTCAAACCACTCACGGATCTCACGAAAATGAAGATTCTGATTCAATAGGTCTCGGGTTGGGGCTCAAGATTCTCATTTATAACAGGCTGCCAAGTAATGCTCAAACAAGCTGTTGGTCTATAAAAACAACTCTTGAGTAAAAAGAACTCTAGGGATAGTTTCTTTACAGGAAGGTTACAATCAACCGGGTGATATGGAAGGCAGGCTGGGTTTATCTCAGCTCGCCTCTATCTTTTTTCCTAGTTTTTGTGAGTATTTGCACTTAGAAAAAAGTTGAAATGAAAACAACTGCACATTAATTGTATCAAAGTTCATAGACAGCAACTACTTTCCCAACCCCAAAATCATTCCCCTTCTTCCTCTTTGCTCTTTCTGAGGTCCTCAAGCCCATTTTATTCCTAATAAGCTAATTTATACTTTTTTTTCTAAATGTATTTTTTTTAAAGATTTTACTTATTCATTTGAGACAGAGAGACACACACAGAGAGAGAGAGAGAGAGAGAGACAGAGAGAGAACATGAGCAGGGAGAAAGGCAGAGGGAGAGGGAAAAGCAAGCTCCCCGCTGAGCCAGGAGCCCGATGTGGGGCTTGTTCCCAAGACCCTGGGATCATGACCTGGGCCGAAGGCAGACGCTTAACCATCTGAGCCACCCAGGCGCCCCAACTAATTTATACTTTTAAGAAATGTGTAGACTAGACACTAGAAAAGACAGGATTTTCTAATGTAGGATTTTTCTAAGGAAACAGTGATATGCAATGATAGTCCTTCTGAACTACAGTTTGGAAGAGTTGACCCTTTTCTTACCTCATCTCTCTCTGCTTTAAGGGAAAGTCACTTCTTTCCTTATAAACTGGTCTGATCTTACTCTACCAATTTAACGACCCTGTTGATAGTGTCTAACCAATTCGTATTATATAGGACAGCATTTGGAAAACATTTTTAAAAGCCTTATATGTTATTATTTTAAGATATACAAACAATGGCAATTCATGTGCTATGTAGCTAACTGGATTATGATATCACTGAGAATAGGAATTATATTATACTTCCATTTTTATAACCTTGTACCTTAAGTCATGTAGTCCAATGTTATGTATCATAATATTCTAAAAAAATTCAGATGATGAATAAATTAGTTGACTGAAAAAGAAATGAAGTTGCAGTATTTAATGCTGACATTTGAGCCTGCTGTTTAACCTGTTATGGTGAAATAGAAGGTACTAAAACTAGTACAGAGGTTCTGTTTTTGTGTCATAGGCCATTTTGGCAGTCCATGAACCTGTTTGAGCATTACTTTGGCAGCCCAAGAACCATTTTTAAAATGTAGAAAATAAAGATATTACAATGAAAAATAATTACATAAAAACAGTTAACAAAACATTAAAATCATTCTTTTTTTTTTTTTTTTAAGATTTTATTTATTTATTTCACAGAGAGAGAGCTAGCGAGAGCAGGAACACAAGCAGGGGGAGTGGGAGAGGGAGAAGCAGGCTCCCTGCTGAGCAGGGAGTCCGATGTGGGGCTCAATCCCAGGACCCTGAGATCATGACCTGAGCCGAAGGCAGACGCTTAATGACTGAGCCACCCGAGCGCCCCTAAAATCATTCTTTATTAAAGCACTAAATAAAAAGGTCTAGTATCATGTCTCGTAGCTAACATAATTTTGAAGTAGTGATGAGTACAAATGATGAGATATTAAAAAAATTCTATGGGGGTGCCTGGGTGGTTCAGTCAGTTAAACGTCCAACTCGATCTCTGCTCAGGTCTTGATCTCAGGGTCATGAGTTCAAGCCCTGCTAGGTGTGGAGCCTACTTAAAAAAATAAATAAAATGAAATAAAAAAATAATCTATGATTTCTATTTGTGGCCAATGATACAATGGTTTGTTGCTTACATTCATAATTAAGAATGTATCAAATATCATAGTTAGTGAAAATAAAGATGTATCTTTTTCTATCCAAGTTCTGAACCTTAGGTTATAAACCTTTGAACTAGGGATAGGTAAATATTAGAATTACAAAATCATATAATCCTTAAGAGACCTCAAAATCCATACCCTTTTCTTCTTCTAGACAAGGGTTACAATACAACATATCATCTTTTGTTACTATAATTAAAAGGATTTGCAGTTCTGTTAGGTAGAATCAAGTCATTTTATCACCTTGGGCAACTACTATAGGTCTATGTAACATGGTATGTATTAGTTTGATATAGTGTAATATAAAAGAGTGTTGCATTGGATCTCAATTTATTACCCGAAATGGAAATTTCTAACGTTTTTTCCTTATTCTTATACTCAAAATTACATTAATATTACTTTAAAAAAAAGATGGTGATCCAAGATTCTGCTTAGATTTTTAAAAAGCATTTAGCTAAATGTGTCCGAGGTAGTTGTTGAAGAGCAAGGAGAAACAATTCTAAGTGTCTTTGTTAAAAGCAGTGCAAACCTTGTTTTCTTTTACCGTTGCTTCATATTTAGTTCAATGACAGCTACCATTAGTATCTGTCAGCAGATCCCTGACAGAGGGGGGAAACAGTGACTCACCCTTGATCACTGGCATGTCTACTCTGGTTCATCTGAACTGCCTCCCAATGCTTTTAGAAATAAGGTAGATGTTTGACAAGTCCCACTGAGAAAATCAAGAGAAAGAGAAGAGCTGATACCAAGGAGCCAGGTCTTAGGGCAAGTAAACAATAACGCAGACTTTTAAATAAAGTGGCTATCAGAAGCAAAGGGAATGATCTTGGTGAAATTAGTATATGTCATATATTTTGGGGTGGGGAGGGGAGGTATTCCACAGAATTTTGCCACAGATTTACAGAAAAGTTTCATTAATGTCACTATTGTGGGTTGAATTGTGTCCCCTCCCCAAAGATATGTTGATATCCTAACTTACTGTACCTGTGAATGTGACCTTATTTGGAAATAGTCTTTACAGATGTAATATAGTTAAGATGAGGTCACACTGGATTATAGTTGGGCTCTGAATCTAATGAATGGTGTCCTTATAAGGAGAGAAACAACTGGAGCCAGGAACACAGGGGTACACAGGGGAGATGGGGGAAACAGCCATGTGATGACAGAGGCAGATTGCAGTGATGCACTTGTAACCCAAAGAATGCCCAAGATTGCTGGGAACCACAGGAAGCTAGGTAGAGGCAAGGAAGGATTCTTCCTTGGAGCTGTCAGAGGAAATATGACCTTCTGACATTTTGATTTCAGACTTCTGGCCTCCAGAACTGTGAAGGAATAAATTTCTGTTGTTTTAAACCACCCAGTTTGTGGTAATTGTTATGGCAGCCCTAGAAGATGAATATAACCACCTCCTTTAAAAAGAGTTGGAAATTCACGATGATTGGCATCAGGGTGACACCTAATTTCTGTCTCAAAAAGTTGCTTTAATTCCGAAGTAAAAAAACTCAGTTTAAAGACAGCATGGCTGTGGGCGCCTGGGTGGCTCAGTTGGTTAAGCGACTGCCTTTGGCTCAGGTCATGATCCTGGAGTCCCGGGATCGAGTCCTGCATCGGGCTCCCTGCTCAGCAGGGAGTCTGCTTCTCCCTCTGACCTTCCCCCCTCTCATGTGCACTCTCTCTCTCAATCTCTCTCTCTCAAATAAATAAATAAAATCTTAAAAAAAAATAAAGACAGCATGGCTGCAATATTCTGATACAAGGCTAAAATTTAGGAAAATGAAGTTACAAGTATCCTAGCCTTGACCACTGCTATGATTGAATGACAATGTTGAACATTGGCAGCGGCTCCCAGAAATTGCAGTGAGTGTGAAAGTTACATACATATAATTACTTAATATAATCATGTAATCTTGTATTGATCCGATACTACAATGAATTGCTAAGTCTGGAGAGCACAATTGAAGCAATTAAGTGATTACAGGTGACAAAAGAAGTATGGAATACCCAATGATTTCCTAACTGATCTTTTCAGTTTTAAAGAGTGATTGAGCACATAGAAATGCACATAGTTTCCAAAATTTCTCTCATTGCTAGACTTTTAAATGGCAAAGCAATAAGACAAAGTGCGAGAGAAACAGACACAGAAAAGCTGAGTCATTAGATTAAAAGGTCCTGATATTTTCACAAAAACAATATAAATGTACTCATTAAGAACAGCCCCCAAATCAGAATTTCTGTGACGAATTTTTTTCTCTGTATTTTAGTTCATCACTTCCTCTCCATAAATCCATGACCCTCCCATTTTTCAATAGCCTATTCTTAACTCATGTTCTTCCAAAAATCTTCCCCAGTGTAGCTGTAGGATTCCTCAGCAGGGATGGTGTCCCTCTGTCTTTCTTCCTACTTTTTATTACAGAGATACAGATATAGACATAGATATAAATATAGATATAGATGTAGATACAGATATTTGTATTTCCTCTCTCATCTGACTCTGAAGTTCGGTATGCCAATGTGACTTGCTCTGGCCAATGAAATGTGAGCATAATTGGCGTGTCATTTCTGGGAGAAAGTTTTAAGTGCCAGTGAGTGATCTACCTGCATCTTTCTCCTCACCTAGTGATTGTGGAAGCACATACTAGCATGGAGCATGCCTTAGCCTGAGTCTCACGGGGATTACAATGAGCCCAACTCCTGTGGATGTGAAGCATGAGAGGGAAATAAGCTTCCATGATTCAAGTCACTGAGATTTAGGACTTTGTTTTTCTTTTGTTACTGCAGCAAAACCTAGCCTATCATGAGAGATACAATAACAAAAATTCACATTGCATCCAATACTTTATTTTCATCTCAGTTAATACTTCTCCATAAAATAGGCAAGGTTTAGATTAGAATTACTAGTTCACCAAATGGAAAGCTAAGGCTTAGTGCTATAGATCTGGTAAGAATACAAACTAGAGAGTTGAATCCAGTCCAGCACTCTTTCCTTTATAAGTTGTTTGTAACAGATATAATGTGAATATAATCATTGTCCTAATAGTAAGGACAGGATCTGGATTTTGAGAGGGCGTATGTTTATTGCAGCATAATATTGGTATGGTTACCAATAGAGATGTTAATAAATTGAATTTGTGAAATTGCCATTATGTTCTGTTTTCATCCATTATATTGTATAATGAAAAATAAAAATAAAATGGGTTTGTATTTACTACAAATTTATTTAAAAATTCAAATTCTGAAGCTGCATGGTAATGTTAGATTAAATTCCATTAAAATTCTATTAACAAAATTAAATTACATTTTAATGACTAAAATAATGAAAAATTGCTTAATAAAATGCATTATTTATATTATTAAAGATTTCATTAATTGGATTTAATAATATTTGGACTTATAACCAGTAGAGAAAAACTATAGCTTACTTAATAATGCTTTTAGGTATACAATTACACTTCTTTCCATACTTTGGTCTTCAAATCTTTTTTTCTTTTTAAGATTTTATTTATTTGACACAGAGAGAAAGAGCACAAGAAGGGTGGGAGGAGCAGAGGGAGAGGGAGAATCAGGCTCCCCACTGAGGAACCAGACATAGGGCTCGATCTCAGGACCCTGGGATCATGACCTGAGCCAAAGGCAGAGCTTAACCAGCTGAGCCACCCAGGCACACTGGTCTTTAAATCTTCTAATGACTGCTGCAACATTACCTAAAAGTCAAGAGTGCATTTCAGGTCAAAATACAACTAAAATGGTTAAAATGAACAAATGTTTTTGAAGAATTTTGTGCAGAAGCCTTTAACATGGACAATTTCAAGATAAAAACATTATTGGTTGGTCTCACCCTAAAAAGAGTTTTATATTCCAGCTTTTGTTGACTGATTTTTTTTTTCAAAGAAACAGGAATATTTCAGGTTTCTTTTAGTTACAGTGTAAGGGGCATGGAAATAAGCAGACGCCTATACTCCTTGGGTCTGAAAGATATCCCCAGACTTGGGGCAAATCAGACAGCTGCATTCTACTGAGTATGTTATATTCATTTCTGCATTTGGATTTCATTTGAAGTCTCTCATGAAAATTCCATCTCAAGGGCATGGCCTAAAAAGACCACCACTGCTACTTGTTTCTAAATGTCCCTGCAGTGTCCAAACTCAGCTTACCTGCTCATTGGGAAGAGTAGCTTTTTAATAAGATCATTGAGTTCAGGTATAACAGTTACTGCATTTAAATGAAAAGTATTAATTTATATTAGTAACAAAAGCATATCACCACCAAATCATAAATATAAAAACCAGATATCAGTCCATGAACTACCTGGAAATCTTGAGCAGATCGTACTTAGAGAACTGTGGTTATTTATATCAGATACTGCAAAGAAAGCTGATCTGTAGGACAGCTGATATAAATAGCAGTAGAAAAAGGAGCAGGGAAAGTCACATTTGTATATGTGAACAGATCAAGTAGAACTTTTGCAACCCTATGAACTTGAAAACTACTTCCAAGATTGCATTACAACAACATCTATTATACAAGGGAGGTTTTACTGCACTGAGTTTTAAGAGAAATACAAATTCTCTGGTGATCCTTGAACTGTGTTGCATTAAATATTCAAATAGCCTATTACAATGAAGGATACTGAAGCTATCTGCTAATCAGCCTTGCACCATTACTCTACCCCTAGGGAGATTTCATTACTCACCCTGCACCCCAACCCAGATCACTCTAGATTATTTGACAACCAAGTCTAAAATTCACTCACAGGCCAGGAACCTTCAGTTCTTCCTTATTGTATAAAAGTAGTTGAGAGCCAGGGGCAGTTATGGGCTGAATGGCAGGGCATGAGAGGGTGGGGTGGGAGAAGGGTGGGGTGTGAGGGTGTGGCACAGTTCTTTAACCAGATGGTATTAAGTTGCCCCTAAAACTAAAACAGAAGATCATATCCTTCAGAATTAGAGGATAATGGAGTTAGGTTTGTCTGCTTCTCTAGCAACTGCCACATTTCCCATTCTTTCCTGAGGCACCCTTTAAAGATTTGCTTCAGCAAATGTATCTGCTTGGGTTTTGTTTTTTTCTCACATCTGTAAGTCTTCCTAAAGAGTTCTTTAATTCCTACTTCAGCTGCATGGGATAAACTAAGTTTAATTTTGTGGCTTTATAATGTATGAAGACCATAAAGACCCTAATCTTCATACGTACAGTCTCCCCCACTATTAACATCAGAAAGGTCACAGGAAAGGAAATATTATGTGATCTCATGTGACTTTTGAGACCTTAACAATGGAGCTCCCTTTGAGAACACATTACTGGACAATCTTATATCCAGGTTCAAGCCAGGCAAGGTTCACCTCATTGCCAACTCAATTTTCCTGAACATCCGGATTCTATCTCCCACTCTCAGAGAAAAGACAAGTAGATCACTGACTCCACCCAAACTCCTATCAGATACTCTCTTCCCTAACTTACAGGTGACCAATGTCATCCTCATATTTTTAAGTCCTTCCAAAGAGAAAGCCCTTTAGTGTTACTTCAGCTACAAGTTTCATTATACTGCAAGCCCTGGAACATGACCTCCATCATCACCAAAAATCTTGGAACAATTCCTAGGTTTCCATTCTGAGAGATACTCAATTCCAGCATCAATCACAATTAGAGGAGAGGGGAAAGAACTGGACAAGAACACAAGAGCTGACAGAAGTTAGCAGCTAAAATCTCTGGGGTTCTACCTAGAGTTCAAGGTATAAGATGGCACCAGTAGCTTGCTGAAGCTTTCAGCATACTCTTCTACCTCCTAGACTCCTTCCATTTGCAAAACTGTGTTTGGAAAAGTCTTCACCTGCCCTCTGATCCTCTCTCAGAATTTCATCTCCTTATGCGCTGGGTGAACATGGCTGTATCTTCCAACTACAAACACTGTCATAAAACCGTTGCTTATACTTGGTTGAGAATCTCATTTTGGCCATGAAGTCCGTAACAGTCTTTATCCACTCAGATGACCTCTGCAGACTGATTCATAGACTCTACTTCATAGACTACAACAGCTGCCCATGACAAATTTATCATTTGCAGAGAATTTCCAGTTACTCACTAGTTGTAGGATCAAGACAATTGATCTTGGCGGTTACTCTGAGTTTCTTTCCTCTTCTCAAAATGATTCAGGCTTGGTCTCCCTTAACATCCTTCCCCAATCTGCTTCACTACTAGATCATTCATTTCCTAAGATAAGGTCCTCTTATTCATCTAGTATTTCCAGTGCCTTGAATTTCTAGTGCCTTGAAGTGCGAATAAGAGGTACTCAATAAATATTTCTTATTAATTAATTAATTAAGAGAGAGAGCATGAGCTGGGGGGAGGGAGAGGGAGAAGCAGACTCCCCTGCTAAGCAGGGAGCTGATGTAGGGCTTGATCCCAGGAAACTAGGAGCCACCCAGGTGCCCCTCAATAAATATTTCTTAACTGAAGATAATTGGAATGAAAAAACTAGGGTGGCCTTCTACAGATGCTATTATATCCAGGGAAGACATTGAAACTTACTGAGAAGGCTATGGGACTACTGTAATAAAAATTTAGAAAAACTATTTCTCTGGTAAGTACTTCAATATTTTGGTGGCCCACACCTTGATTTCAATCAGGTGAGACCCAGAGCAGAGAACCCAAATAAGCTGTGCCTACCATCTGACCCACACAAACTGTGAGATAGTAAGTTTATGTTGTTTTGAGCCACTACATTTGTGGTAATTTGTTACATTGTAATAGATTACTAATACAATCGATTACTAATACAATAGCTTAGGCTTATAGTGCTGTAAATATTCTTAAAATACAAGAGTTAATTTTATTTTTCTCATTTTAAAGATTTATTGTGTACGAAGCAGACTCTGAATGACATCAATTCCGGGGACCATAAAGTCGTTAGTAGAAGAGCTGCTGTGAGAATTAATAGCTTCTCAGGCCTAAGTTCTCGGCTCACGGAACAGACCATCTGTAGCTCTGTTGCCTTCTCTGATAGAGAAACAAATTATTTAGGGGGCTGTGATTTTCTTTAAATGTTGTGTTTGTAAGAGTGGTGTCTATATTATCATTCCTAAGAAAGAATAAGTTTAAAAATAAAATTTTGTAAAGCAGCAAAGACTCAGAGTTTCTGTTATGAAATCAAAGAAGTTCAGAAGCAGCAGAGACTAAGCAGAGTAAAACCGAAGTGAGCAGTGGCAAGGCCACTGATAGAACAGGATGTGGTAAAGTTTACATGTTTTCTCTTGTGTCTTATTTATTGGTCCCATATAACACATCACAAATGGTGGCTTCAGTCCCTCAGATGTACCACCTAGTGTCAGGCTTTTTCAGCAGAGTTACTCCATGGAGTTATCCAATGGAGAACTGCTTTCAGTAATTCCCCACAATTACACACTCTTGCAGTTCTTGTATTAATCCCAATTTCTTTTTAAAATGTTTTAAATAGACTTTATTTTTTAGAGCAGCTGTAGGTCTACAGCAATATTGAGCAGAAAGCAGAGATTTCCTATTACAGGCTTTGCTCATACGTACAGCCTCCCCCACTATTAACATCACCCCCCAGAGTGATACATTTGTTACAATCGATGAACCTACACTGACACATCATTATCCCCAGAAGTCCACAGTTTACATTAAAGTTCACTCTTGGTGTTATACATTCAGTAGGTTTTGATAAATGTATAATGTCATGTATCCATCATGACAGTAACATACAGAAGTTTCACTGCCCTAAAAATCCTCTGCTCTGCCTGTTTGTCCTTCCCTCCCTGCAACCCCTAGCAACCATTGATCTTTTTAGTGTCTGTATAGTTTTGCTTTTCCAAAATGTCATGTAATTGGAATCATACAGTATGTAGCCTTTTCACACTGGAAATTTCACCTAGTAATATGCACTTAACTTTCCTCTGTGTCTTTTTATGGCTTGATAGCTTGTTTCTTTTTAACAGTGAATAATATTCTGGTGTCAGCATGTACTACGGTTTATCTGAAGGATACCTTGGCTACCTACTGATAGACATCTTGGTTGCCCTAATTCCTGTTAAAAATATTTTTTTCCATGCGACCACACAAGTTCTTATAGTTTACCATGGGAAGTAACATAATAAATCCAATACAAGAGCAAAAAGAAAAAAAAGTGAAGAAAAATAAGATATTCTAAGAAATATGTGAATTGAAAGTCTTACCACTTATTTGTATACTGTTTTGGATATATTGAAAAATCTTAAATGGCTACAATTGAGAACCTAAAATTTAATGTAACATTTTGGTATATTTATAGTCATTTAAAGAATAAAATTATATTACACACAAAAATATCTGCTTTTTATAACAGAATGAAGCCTCTGAGAATTGAAAGCAGCCCCAGAACTTCTCCTTCAGGTGAGTGAGGCTTCAGGTGCCAGATGCTGTTTTGGATCCGAAGGACTTGGAGGGTCAGTGTCCTCAGTCCTCTTGCATCGACAGATTATTTTTGCCCTCTAAGCTATGTTTCAAACTTTTTCACCCAGATTGTAAATAATACATTTCATGTTCTCCATCTCCCTTCCAGCACCCACCTCTCTCACAGCCCTACTACAAGACCCACAGGATAAGAAACACCCTCCCACACCTACCCACACTTTCCCTCAGGCCCCCTCAGAAAGCTGCTTCTAACTCCCCGATCAGTCTAGTGGCTTCCAAAAAGAAAAAAAAATGCCATCTATATTTTCTGGAAGCCCTCTGAATCCAAAGGCAGAGACCATGTTTTAATCATCTTTGTGAGCCCTGTACAAACTGTGCCCTTTGTGGATTATATTTTAACTCCTTACTGAGGTTCCTCAAGTCTAAAGAAGAAAAAGAGAACATGTGACCCAATTCCTCTTGAAAACATTTCAGAGCTGCAAAACTAAAGGGCCAAAGCAGTGATTTCCAGTTCAGAGTTTGCTGAACACTGGGTTGTTTTAAATGATCCTAAAATGTAAAAAATAATCAAACTGCACTCACTTTTTTCACTTTCCTATTTTTCCTCTTGGGATTTTCCTTCTCCTTTCTCACTGCACTTTGAGGAGAAAATGCAAAAATGTTCTTGTTGTGGCAGGGACTGGAAGTTGCTTTCCTGAAACCCATTTTCCCCTTCTTCTTAGTAACAGACTCTCTATATTCTTGAGAGCAGCCCGTTGTACAGATAAGGAGGGGGAAGTGAGAGAAGTGAGGTTTTAAAAGAGGGTTGGCTTAGCTTGGCGGCTCACTTTTTGCCCTGCTCCTCCTTCTTTGTCCTCATGCCTGAAATGTGCATTTTGGCAAAAGCTTCTTCAGCCATCTTGAACTGAGAGGCAAACTTGAAGATAGAAACCACACACTAAAGATAGAAGCAGAAAAAGAAATAAGGAGCCTGGATCACTGATGTTTATGAAATGACCACACTGGGGCTGGAGTGCCAACACCCAGAACTCATGTATAGGAGATAAAAACAAACATCTATCTAAGTTTAAAGTCACTGTTATTTGGGATAGCTATTACATGCAGCTAAGTCTAATTGATAAAAATTCTTAGATCCACTTCTAAATGACAACTGTTCTACCTTCTGCGGCCCTTCTACGTACATTGTGCTTTTCCCATGCTGTGTGTGCCAGACAAATCTGGTGGCTTCATTGGATAGGATGACAGAAGCTAGTTAGCACCAGGTATGCTACACTTCCCCACCTGTCCCCTCATTTGCACTTAAAACTTTCATATGCCTTTTTACTACATTATCTGTTTCTTCTAGTTCCACAGGAATCTGGATGTAGAGCTAGGATTGAAACAGCTAGGAAGTCCTTCCTTCTCAGCATCACATATGCTAAGCTATACAAAGAATCAGAAAGAAAAGCACTTAATCAGAAATTTATGAGGACCACATGGAGAAGGCTTTAAAAATGCTTCTAAAGGACATAAAAGACAACCTGAACAAATAGAAACACATACCATATTCTTGGATAGGAACCACACCATAAAGACATTCATCTTCTGAAAGCTAATTTGTAAATGCAATGGTATCCCAAAAGAAATCAATATTTATTTTCCAGAATGAAATACAATTATTCTAAGGTTTATATAGAAAAATAAATAAACAAGAACATCCACGAAAATTCTGGAAACAAGAAAGAGGAATTAGTAACTCTACCACATAAAACACCATGAAGCCTCAGTAATGAAACTAATATGGAACTATTACAAGAACAGAGATGTGACTTTAAGGAAAAAATAAGCTTCAGAAATAGACTCTAAAAAACCAGAATTTTGGTATATGATAAAAGTGGCGTTTCATATTCAGGGAGAAAAGATGGACTATACAGTAAGTGGTATTGAGAAAACCAGGTAACCATAAGGATAAAAAGTTAGATCTCTATCTTACACATACACCAAAAAAATTTTTGAAAGGATCAGACTAAATGTAATAAAACAAAATAGTAAAAGCACTACAAGAAAGGATAGGAGAATTCTTTTTATAACCTTAAAGTAGAGAAAGGCTTTTCTGTTATACAAAATCTAGAAACCATAAAAGAAAAATTGATAAATTAGGCCATATGATAAAGAAAAACAAATAAAATTCTAAATAGTTTTTAAACAACTATAAAGAAAGTCAGTACATATGAAAAATATTTACAATTCAAGTAACCTTTTAAAAAGGACTAATTTCCTTGGTATACATGCAGCTCCTACAAAATACTCATTTACCCACTATCTATTTAAGGCAATAAGACAAAATCTAGCAACCCAATGAAACTTGGTCACAGTCTAAGAACAGTTAATATAAATTCTAAAAAATACAAATAGCTCCTAAATACATGAAATAAGTTCTTCCTCATTCATAATAAAAGAAATGCAACTTCATTTTTCACTTAGGAAATTGGCCAAATTCCAAGAGTTTGCTAACATACTGTTGACAGGGCCATAGAAAAAGAAGCCCTCTCCATATTGTTGGTGGGAGTAATATTGTTAGAAATTCCATCAAAGACAATTTGGTAGTTTCTTTCAAAATTACATACTCATAAACCCTTTGACTCAACATTTCCACTTTCGGGTTTTTTTCCTCCAAATATACTAATGAAGCAGGCATACAAGATTATTTATTGCAACATTAGCTGAAATAGCCAAACATCTGGACTGCTGTAACTGTCCTTTGATGGAAAACTAATTAAAAACCATGGTATATCCATTAAATGAAATAATACACAGCTCTAAAAAATCATGAGAGAGTTCTTTCTGTACTGATGTGGGAAAATCTGTAAGATACATTAAGTGAAAAAAGGAACACTGCATAATACTTATAGTGTATTACAATTCTGTGTGAAAAAAAGAGAAGAAAAATGGGAACATACTGGGATGTAGATGGTTCACTCTATACCTTTTGTACACTTTTTGATGTTTGGGTCATTAAAATATATTACCTCGTCAAAAAATAAAATAATTTTTCATAAAGTAAAGAATATGTATACATATCATTGAGAACTTTATGAATCTAGAGACATCTGTAATGATGTCATAGAAGATTAAGGAAGAAAAAAAAGTCAAAAATAAATTAAAAAGGAAAGTTTTTTCTTTCCTTGTCTTAAAAATCTTGATGCTTCCGAATACATTCACCAAAAGAAGAGTTGATACAACCTCGTTCCCTATTTAGCTAATTCCCAGAGAGCAGAATCAATACCTGATCAAAGGATATTCCCTTTCTCCAGGATAGGGAGACCTGGCAACGTTCATGCAGTGGGATTTCAGAATTACTATGGACCAGTGACTGCAATGTGCCTCTCATTGTCACCTTTTTTTTGAATGGAGTGTTCACTGTGGCTACCATGTCCCTATTTCACAATTATGTGTTGGGAGATTGTTTGTCATGGGGGACGATTAGACAACTTGTCTCTTAAATTCACAAGGTTTCAGATCAGGAGAGGCTGCATCTAGAACTGACATAAATAAAAAAATCCTGGACTTTGAAACTGACTCCATAAATTAATGACAATTCTAGGATGCTTGGGAAAAGGAGATTATTAGAATTAAGGTATTTTGTGCGGCACCTGGGTGGCTCCGTCGTTAAGCATCTGCCTTTGGCTCGGGTCATGATGCCAGGGTCCTGGGATGGAGCCCCGCATCGGGCTCCCTGTTCCATGGGAAGCCTGCTTCTCCCTCTTCCACTCCCCCTACTTGTGTTCCCTCTCGCTGTGTCTCTGTCAAATAAATAAATAAAAATAATAAAAAAAAGAATTAAGGTACTTTGTGTGTGGAAGGTATGTAATTGTGATCTAGAAGGTGAAGCATGGCAGACTGCATAATTGTTCCCAGTTCCCCACTTTTTTCCACAGCTATGCCATATTCCACGTTGACTGTGCAGAACCTCCCACTAGAATCAAAGAATATATATATTTTTCCTCATTGATGTTAGGCTTGCCCATGTGATTTGCTCTGACCACTAGAATGTTCACAGAAGTACACAAGCAGAGGGTTAAAATGTTCTTGCCTGGTTGGGCTTTGGCACATTTACTCTGCCTTTTACCATGAGAAGACAATGCCTCATGTAGCTTCTGGTCCAAGGAAGATGAGAGAAAGGTACAGCCCACTTAGATCAAATATGCAACTTAAGGCCACACCTTGCTGAGGACAGCCTAGATCACCAAAATTTCAACTGGCCCTAACCCATGTGTGAAGAAGAAATACATGTTTCCTGAATGCTCCTGGGGATTAGGTAATCTATTATCCAGTATTATTGTGGTAACAGCTAAGAGCTAATTAATACCAATTCAGGAATCTGAAGAATTACTGAGGGAATAACAGTTGCTAGAAATTGATTCCAACTTATTTCAGGGGCAATTGTTGGGAAGTCATTGCTATTCAGAACATGCCTACAAATGTCCAAAAAGATCCAGAAAAATTGTGAAACCAACTGACTGCTTCACAGAAAATGATAGGGATATTCTCTGAAAGGGAGGGGACACTAAGTACATAAATGCTATCATTAATTTTACATGTGAAAATATTTTATTTAATATAAAGAACAATGTTTGGATGCTATGAAATGAAAATCTTGAACAAAAACTATAAATTATTACCTCAGAGATGGGCTTGACATTTCCTGCACTTATTTCCCCATAAATCTTGATCAAGATGAAAAGTAGAAATCTCCAATCCATGAGTTAAAAGTGACTCTATGTGAGATGTTACTGCTCAGAACAGCTCATGGCTCATCACTCCTGCCCCCATCGCAGGTCATACTGAGACCCTGCTGTGCTATGTACAGAACATGATCCATCACAGTTAAACTCTGATGGTTACATTAGCCCTATTTCAAGAAAGCTTTTCCATGCGTAAGGACTGAATTGTTATAGTAGCTAACCAGCTGATCACTTTTTGAAAAGAAACGACTTTTCCTGCGTGCCACGAATAAGTGTGATCTGAACAGCTTACCTTTAATCAACATTCCACAGAACTTAAGGCCTTCGTTCTGTCTTTACTCTTTTTTTTTTTAAAGATTTTATTTATTTATTTGAGAGACAGCAAGAGGAGTGGGGAGCGGCAGAGGGAGAGGGAGAAGTAGACTCCCCGCTAAGCAGGGAGCCCAACATGGGGTACAGTCCCAGGACCCTGAGATCACGACCTCTCTTTTTATATCCTCTCTATCTCTATCTTAGCTAGGGCTGCTATAACAAATTATCATAGACTGGATAGCTTACATAACAGACATTTATTTCTCATAGCGTTGGAGGCTGGAAGTCCAAGATCAAGGTGCTGGAACATCCAGAGGGCCTGGTTCATAGATGGCCATATTCTCACTGTATCCTCATATAGTGGCAGAGAGCCAGAGTGAACTCTCATGTCTCTTTTCCTCAGTGTACTGATTCCATTGGAGAGTGCTCCACCTAGCTGACCTGATTACCTCCCAAAGGCCCCACCTCCTAATATCACAACATTGCGGGTTAGGATTTCAACACCCGTACTTCAGGAGAAATATTCAGTCTATAGCATTCTCTTAATTTTATTCCTCCCTGGTTTTTCTTTCCTTTAATCACAAAATAGAATTAAAGAGAGTAATATATATCTATATCTATATATAATAGCATTTCATAATCTATTCTCCATTGCTTTCTAATCACCCTTTCACCTCCTGTTATTTGCAACCCTTGCATTGGCCAGTCACCTTTGACAAGAATTTTAAAAGGTGCCTGTTTATTTTTAACAATGAAATTTATGAAAAGAAGTCATTTGTTGTGAGTAAGTGACAATATTAAAAAACAGATTTTATCCATAGTTTGTAAATACCTCTTCTCGGATAAATTTAAGGGATCATGTAAAAAAGTAAAAAATTTGTTAACCAAATTTCATATTTTTTTAGATTATGTGAGATGAAAGCTTTTATATACAATAGATCCATGCATTCTGCATACAAATTACTTTGGAAAGGGCATTTTTGGAAACTGTTTTAAGAGATGACAATGATGTATTTGACAAAGGGCATTTTTGTTACATAATAAACTATCTGATAAATTATATCTGATTTTATAAATTATTTTCACCGTAAAATTCAAATATTTTAATTTAAAATGGGGTTCTTGCTAAGAATAAAAATAAGTAGGTTATACTGTCTTTGGTAATTAAAAATGATTCTTATAGAAATTATTTTCTCCCACTACACTTATTAAAGAAAAGTCAAGCCCACCATATATACTACTTTTAAATTAATCAATGAAATTCCCCCCCAAACCAGCAATCAACATGATCAATTCATTTTTGGGAGACATCGGAAAAATGACTGCTACTTGAACTTCATTAAATATATTAAGAGTTTATACATTTTTGGAATATATATTTATATATTGAGAGTTGATTATAATTCAGTGTTATTTTGACACTAGATTACAATATAATTTGATATTGCATTAAAAAGACTATTTGAGAAGATCATGGTTCCTCTATTAGATGATTTTTTTTTAAAGATTTATTTATTTATTTGAGAGAGAGAGATCATGTTGGGGGCCGGGACAGCAAGGGGAAGGAACAGAATCCCAAGCAGACTGTGCCGAGCATGGAGCTGGACATGGGGCTCCATCCCACCACCCCGAGATCATGACAGTAGCAGAAACCAAGAGTTGGAAGCTTAACCGACTCAGCCACTCAGGAACCCCTCTGTTAGATGATTTTTTAAAACAAATTATGTCTAGGGGAAAAGTAGGGAAATTTTTTTAAGTAAAAATTCATCCTTGTTTTAGTATTTAAGAAACCGATTTTAACATATTCTTTAAGATAAGTTGTTAATTTCATAATGGATGAACTAATACATTAGGATTATATTGTTTAAATTCGTTAGATGGAATCATGTTACAAGGTGAAACAAAACTCGTATTTCTGCTCTGAAATCTATGGTAAATTGAACAATATATTTTCTATTTGGCTTCCAATGCCTCTTTTTAATGAGAGAGAGCCACAATGAGAGGGCACAGATGGACATTTTGCACAAGCATGAGCTGTTGCTTATTCATGAGTAAAATTACTCTCACCAAGTCTGTAAAGTAGTATGGTTTTTGTTCAGCACTGCCTCTCACTTCTCAGTGATGGCACTCAAGCATTGTGGCCAAGGAGAACACGGGGCCATAAATCTCTCAACAGGGCAAACATTTTCTATTTTGTCAGATGAAGTCTCCGTTTCTCATTTTAAATTCACTTGGGGGTGTGTGTGTGTGTGTGTGTGTGGTGTGTGTGTATGTGTGTGTGTGTGTGTGTGTAAGTCTAGAGTCAGAATGTCTCCTTAGGCCAAAATGAACAATTTTCCAAGGCACTGGGTCACTAAGAAAGGTTTCCAGGGAGAGCCTGTAACCACTGTGATGCCGTGTAGTCTAGGAAGTCTAAGAAGAATACACGAAGAATAGACTATCCCACAGGTCATGAGGGAAATTCCCAGTTGCCTTTTAAATCTTTGAGTAAAAGTGGCCAAAAGAGTAAGAAGAGGAGGTAATCTTTCCTTGCTTTAAAAATAATAAATGACAAAGCATGAGTTCTGAGGCATCTATTTAGGACATTTAAATATACTTACTCTTTTTCATTATGCAAATTAGTTTCATTTTCTCTTCTTGCTTTTAATGACAAAAACATTTACTACCAAATTTTCCTAGCATTCTTGTATTCATATTTTCTTGGTGATATACAGCTATTTTATATGGCTTAAATAAAAAAGAGTAATTCCAAGTCTCTCTAAGATAATTAGATGGCAACCAGGGAGAAAATATCGATATAAAATATATAAACATGTATAGATAAAAGACTTGCAAATAAGCCAGAGTTTCTAAATAAGAAATCATGTCAAAAGAAACCCAATTACTTAAAAATCATATTATAACATTAGCAGACAAAGGAAGTGCAGAAAATGTAATAGACCTTAATTTTAGCATAGTCACTTATGAACTCTCATGTGAAAAATGAATTCAAATTAGCTGGGATAGGAGAGCTCTCGTCTGCACTAAAATAGCATGAAGGGTTGTAAAGGGAAGTAATGATGAATGGCAATGTATTGAATCACAGATTTTTTTTTTTTCAAAAACAGTTCCAAAATCTAATGTATTCAAAGTACTTAAAATACCAAACTATTCATACAGTCACCTGAGATGAAAGAGAGGAAAGAAGGAAGAAAGGGAGAGAGGGAGAGAGGGAGGGAGGGAGGAAAGCAACCAAGTTTTATGTGTTTCCTGCACACATTTGAGCATTAATCCAAGAGCAAGCCCTAAAAGCCTGTGGGACTTACAGTCTATAATGCATCTGACAGCAAAGCACAATATATTAGACATATACCCAATTTTCTTCCCCTCATTTCTCATATTATTGCCATATATAAAGTAATAGGAATATCAAGATTAATTACAGAATAAAGACAAGTAAAAAGAAAATTAAATACTGATTGCCATTAACAATGGTTAACATGTACTCAACTCTCACCATGTTCTAGGTGCTAAGATTTGAACTGATCATTTTACTTAATCCTGAAATCAATTTTAAGAGGTAAATACCGTTATTATTCCCATTCTACAGATGAAGAAACTCAATTTCTTTTCTTTTAAGACAGCCAATAAATTGTGAAGCTAGAACTGAAACAATGTCTTCCAAAATGAAGACATTTTCCTTTCATTTTATCATTTCGCTATTATTATTATTGTTGTTGTTATAATTATCATCATGCTTACTTTCATGGAGTTAACAGGGAAACAAAAACACAAATGTATTAAAATGTAAACAATATGGCTGAATAGCTCTTTAAGATAATAATCAGAGATATGCTGAATGACAAGTCAGATAATCACCAACACATATAGAGTCCTTATTCTGATTGAGCGACAATGCCAATTCACTATTATGTGAAGCATATCTAGACTTCATGATCCTAGGAGGTTGATAGAAATGAAGACGCTGAGACTTGGAGGGTTTGAGAAACCTCTATGGCGGTTGTGGGAGAATCAGGATTTAAACCTAGGAGTTCTGATTTGAGAGATTTTGTGCTTACCCATTCCCTGATGGAGATTTTCATAACTAGACGCACAATAAATTGCACAGGTCCTGATTGCCTTAGAACTTCAGAGAAGGGAAAATCACTTCTGCCTGACAGACAGAAGGAGAACAACAACAACAAAAAGAGCATGCCTGGTAGGTGGAAAGTGAGCACAGCTCAGAGATGAGAAAGCACAAGACAAGGTTCAGGGAGAGTGCAAGAACCAGTGAGAAAGGAGCCAAGGACCAGAAAAGATGAGTGGTTGGAGAAAAACCAAGGTACTACTTTGCTATTGCTGCTGCAACAAATTGCCACAAGAATATTGGATTAAAACAGCACAAATCTAGTATCTTATGGTTCTAGAGATCAGAAGTCCAAAATCACTCCCACTGGGCTAAAGTCAAGGTGCCAGCAGGGCTGGTTCCTTTTGGAGGCTGTGAGGGGAGAATCTGTTTCCTTTCCCCTCTCAGCTGCCAGAAGTTACTTGCATTCCTTGGCTCAGGACCCGTTCCTGCCATCACTCCAATCTCTTGCTTCTATCTTCACATACTATCTGATCCTCCTGCCTCTCTTATACAGACCACTGTGATTACACGGGCTCACCTCGATAGCCAGGATAATGTCCGTCACGCGATCCTTAATTTAAGCACATCTGCAAAGTTCCTTTGCAATATTCTAAGGTACCCTATTTCCAGATTCTGGATATGGACATGGATATCTTTTGGGAGACATTTTCCAGCCTATCACAAGACTAAATAGGCAAATTCACACAACCTGATAGGGGATGACCCTCCTTGCCAAACTGGAGATTAGTGAGAACTACTAAAGATTATTTGAACAAGGACGTAGAATAAGGAAAATAATATTTTAGGTTGAGTAATCTGGCATTTAGAATAATTCATCTAGGGACACCTGGGTGGCTCAGTCAGTTGGGCACTGGACTCTTGGTTTCAGCTTAGGTTATGATCTTAGGGTGGTGGGATTAAGCCCCAAGTCGGGCTCCATACCCAAGGTGGAGTCTACTTGGGAATCTATCCCTCTCCCTTTGCCCCTCCCCCTGCCTGCACACACGCTCTCTCTTTCAAATAATCTTAAAAAAAAAAAAAAAAGATTCATCCATAGCAGTGGTTCTCAACAATTAAAATGTATGAAAATCATACTTTGAGTTTATCATAAAATAGAGATTCCTGGGCCCTTTCATCATTAGAGATTTGCATTCATCAGGTCTATTGTAGAGCCTGGGAATCTTCCCACCCCTTTAAGTGATTCTTATGTAAGTGATCTAAGATCAGGCTTTGAGAAATGTTGGTCTGTGACACTTAAATGCCTTTGTAAATATACACTCACTTCTTTGCAACTCCAGGCAGAGAATCAGATCTGGATTAAGAAAACAATCCATGAAAATCAAATGCACACTTTAAACCTATTTATAAACTTATTTGTTTGTAGAACTTACCAAAAACCTAAAATAATAGCCATATAACAAAAATTTTAAGCATAAAGGGAATAAAGGCTTTAGATAAAGGAGAAGAAGACATCTGATAATTGTTGTACATCTTTCTTACTGGACACCTTCTATGGGCCAGGCACTGTTCTCAGCTCTATATAGTAATTAATTCACTTAACTCTCACTCCATGGTTGTTATTATAATCTCCATTTTGCAGATGAGAAATCTAAAATTTAGAGGGATTAAATAGCTTGGCCAATACCATGGTCAGAAAATGACATAATTGGTATTTGATCATTGTCTATCTGGTTTCTAAATTTATACACTTCCTACTTTGCTGATTCTCTGCAAGATGCTAACCCATAGGATAGTAACTATTATACTCATAAATTTAAATATAAAATCTACAATCATTTAATAGATATACCTGATTCTAAGAAGAAATAGGAGTGGAAAGAGAAAGAAGAAATGAACTAAGAACCAGAGGTTGGGGTTTTATCCTGGCTCTAGGCCCACCATCTCTGGGACCTTGCACATAGCCCTTCATCTTCATGGCCTACTACGATTTCCTGATCTGAAAATAAAAGGACCAAACAAAATAATCTCTAAGATTCTCACTGTTTCACACTTCCAGGAGTTTTATTATAGCAATTAATGAATCACATCAAACATCACAGATCACTCCCCACTGATTTGATCATGCTTTCTGCGAAAAAGGATTTCTACGTATTAGCAGAAATCTCTTTGGCTGAAAAATGGCTAAATAAAAAAGAAATTGAAGAAAATTACATGCTCATACCTTGCCTAGATTCTGTGGGGACAAAGGGAAGAGAAAATATCCTTTACCACTTATTCCAAGGATATAGCAACACAAATAATATGATATAGCTGAGTCAAGGAGGAAGCAAAAAAATTTCTTGGAACAGGCAACAATTAATTTGATAGATTCAGAAACCTAGGTGAATGCACAGGAGTCCTTCCCTAGGAGTCTTGTCATCTCTCATTTTAGATAAAATGTGAAAAAACATCCATTCCACAACAGATTAAAAGCAGCAAACCTAGCAGAAGGTTAAGTGAGCTGTGCACTCACTTGTATAGCAGTAAAAGGCAATGGAGAAGATAGTAAAACTATAAAAAGCTGACACAATGACTCAAAAGCACAGGTTCTGAAGCTCCCTCATATGGGACAAAGGACACTCCAGAGGCCAAATGGCAGAATGATAGTGCGCACTGCCTTGGGTACCAGACAAATAGATGGCTTTGGATCACGTCTCTAACACTGACTCAACATTGACTGAGTCACCATTAGATTTTAGTTATATACCAGGCATTGGAAGGATGGGAATTATGAGGACTATGAGATTCTTGCCACATCCTTCAGCACTCTGGGACAACGGTGATAGATTCTGGTTATGTGCCGTAAAGCCAGGAGGGCCTAAGTCGAGGGTGTCCGTCCTTGAGGAAGTGCCTTGGGAGGGGCCTAGGGAATGACTGCCAGCACTAGAGGGTTCTTTCTGGAGATGATGCTGGCAGAGTAATACCATGCTGTCCAATCCCTGAGGAATTGTTCAAGGAAGCAAGGGAGTAACCAGACAGACAAGAGAGGAACCTATGAGAACTACCTAAAAAGGGCCCACAGGGCCATTACTGCCAAGAAAAGATGCCACCTTCAGAGAAGGACCTCTAAGCAGGATGCCACAAAGTTATAACATTAAAAGTGTGTATGGCTTTGGAGTCACACAGACCTGGTTTTGAATCCTGACTTGGCTTGAGTGTTCAGTACCCAGATTTTTCACCAGTAAAATATCTGCCTCATCTCATTGGGGTGAGAACTGAATGAAATGGTGCTGGTAGGTAACCAGTCTTCAGTCATGTAAAATTTTTTTTTATTCTTTTGTTTTTTCATTACTTAAGAAGTGTGGGCTGTACTCAGAGGAACCTATGAGAGGAAGGGTTTCCGAGCAGGGTTATTTCTGGAAGCAGCAGGTAGAGTGGAACAGCAAGGGATGCCTAATGTCTAGAGAGATCTCTGCCTACGTCTTCCACCTCAATGTCATTCATCTTTGGAGAAGGGAGACTGCATTAGTCTTTCAAAATACTTCTCCAAGGGAAGAAAGAATAACACTTTTCCATCAGAAAACCTAGCGTAGTAGGGGTCCAAAAATCTGGGTGGAGTTCAGATACCTGCTGGTATAGGGCAAAATTCCATTTTTTCCACCTAGATTGCAGTTTTAAGGGAGTACAATTATGTTTTGTTCATCTTTGCATGCCCCACAGATCCAAACAAATAGTAGATGCTCAACAGTTTTTGAATGAATGAATGAATGAATGCTCTTTCCCCTGATCCCAGTAGTATCTCTTTTTTTTTCAACTCACTGTATTTTACATCCATGTTTGAACTACTTTTTAGAAGCTATTTGTAGAAAACAAAGCTAGAATATTTTTACATTTCAATACAAAAAGAACAACTGATGAAACACTAGCAATTACAAAAGCAGGCCTAAAATGGGACTTATATTGGGGAGTGGGAGAAACTGTCATTTTTGTTGTCCTTCCTTGTCTGGGTACCCCCCTCCCCAAACATGTGAAAGGATTTCAAATAAGACCGTAAGAAGGAGCAGAAGGGAACAATCTCAAGACCTGGCTTAGCTCCCAAATCTTCAAGTGAAAAGCAAGATAAAGATAAGGCAGCTGCCGCTGAATGCCACCAACTGCTGATGGAAAAGTGGCAAGCAGAGTAGGCAGACCAGCAAAGGATGAGGCCCACGTTCGCAACATAACGATTCAAACTCTCTTAGAGATCAGTTCAGAGGAACTCTTTTATAAGATCATGGCTATCAAAAGGAATTTAGGAAAAAAAAGCAAATGTAGGCTGCCAGGGCAACCTCAGTTTCTCAGGAAAGCTACTCAAGGGAAATTTTTAGCAATGTAGAGCAAGGAAGAGGGCTCTTCACAGCTCTCAGCCAAAGCCAATTAGTAAAAACATACAGGTACTCTATGCATGAGGAGCTCTGTATGTTTTGGGGTGGCTGTAGGGGTTGGAAGGGGTGCACGTATGAAACATAGTCTTTGCCCTCTAGAGATTTATGGGTAGTGATTGGCAGTGTGATATTTTCGAGAAAGAGAGTCATGCGAGGTCATGCTAGGGACGACTCCAAGGCAGGATTCTAGCTACTGTTGGTACTACTGTACTGTAAAAGCTAAGTGAGTATCTACAAAACAAATGGTCTTCAAAAACTTTTTCAAACACCTTCTTAGTGCTAGGAGTATTTTTCATGTTTTTAGAGAAACTCATTCATGAATGCATGAACACAAATATTCACCCAGCTTTTATTTCTGTGGTTTAAATGCACATTAAAATATCTAGAGGCAGCCTCATGGAGATGGATTCTAAGTTAAGGATTCAGGTGATGCTGTGTCCATCATACTTAAATATGTGGCTAATGCTAAGATAAAAAGCCCAAAGTCTGTAGTCTTTATTAAAGATTGTACCAAAATTAAGTGTTCCTATACTAACATTTCACATGTGTTATTTTCTAAAAGCATATGTCATCCAAGAATGAATTCCCAATGAAGACATTATTTGGTAACTCCTGGGAAGTTCAAGGTGGTCAACCATTCATCTTAAGCAAACCATTACAACATTGGTGAAACAACATTAGGTGTCAGGCATCCGAATTTTCTATATTTGCCCAAACTGGGTTAGCAGCACTCTTTTTTGTGATACAGTTTATGAAGCTCATCAACTTATACCACTGAGACCTCACTACATTGGGATCATTATTCACATTTTGTCAATAATCAGAAACAATGCTTACAAATACATTACAATATCTTTAAGAATCACCATTCGCCCCCACTAAAATGCAAACTCCATGGGAACTCTATTTTGTTTATAGTTATTTTCCCAGTCCCTAGAACACTCTTCGGCTTATAGTAGGTGTCTAATAAACACTGTGTTGATAAAATGCAGAAATGAATTTAAATTGCTGCTTTGAGATGGCACTGGGGAAACAGTGGCTAAAGTAGAACAAGAGGTTTATATGTTTTATGAATAAGCATCCCTGCAATCTCTTCTCTAAAGATTGCTTTTGTTAAGATATGCTTTTCTCTTGTCTCACCAAAGTTGAACATGTTTTTCAAATAACATTTTTAGGAGACCTAAAAATGACAAGTTGTGTGTCTGGCATCTGACATTCACTCAGCAGACAGTAATTGAACTCCTTTTACATATGGATATTATGACAGCCATATACCAGCGAACCAAACAGGTGTGGTCTCATTTATGTGATAAAAATGTGAAAATAGATTTAATCTTGTGGCTATAGACCCAGCCTTTACAAAATGTGGTGCCCAGAACTGATTTGCAAAGAGTAAAGCTTCTATTGGGATTAACAATTAAAGACCATGGAGAAGCCTCTAAAGCAGGGTTTCACCTGTTGCTTTTGGTACTGCAAAAAAGCCAAATGAATATTCAACTAAGCAAAACAACAACAACAACAACAAAAACAACCCAAAAAACCAACTTAAAACAAAGGGAAACATTTTAAATGCCTCCTTGATGCTAAGAATAGTTTTTCATAATATTATGGTAGTTCACTCATAAGTAAATGAATGAATAAAAACATAATGACTGCACACACATACCATAGCTTATACATCCAAATAATCGATTTCCTTTATAAAACAGTTACTCTGTGAGGTTATACATTTATTCTCATGAGCAGTCTTTTAAGTATTTCAAAACCACTTTTTAATTTCCTTCGGAATTGTGTCCCATTCTTTTAAATATACTCAAAGAATGAATTTTATTTTGGGAGGCTGTAAAAGGACATTTGGAGTCCCTTATGATAAACAATATAAATAAGGTGGGCAATGGCATTTGGGTTAAGCAAAGATGCAACTGTAACATATTAGAAATTTTTTTATGTGGTTCATAACTTGGTTATAAAGGCAACTCCAAAAGAAGAGCTCTAAAATAATTTTGAATAATAGCAATATCATTTGAGTAACTAGAAAATTTATTATGGTACCTATTGTTAAGATCAACTCACAGTGTTATTGAAATGTATGTATTTTTGAATCTCAATATCTTATCCTTTAAAGATGCATTCCTAAAAGAATAATTTTATTTCATCACCTTATTATTATTATATTATTTTTTCTCTAAAGAAATCAGACAAAGGACATTGCTGCAAACCTTTCAAAATTACATATTTAGAAGTGAAACATTATTTTAATAACAGAGCTAAAATAATCCACAAGCCAATAAAATGTATTAAAATTTAAAATATAATAGGAACTATGTCCCCTAGACAGTCTATAAGAGAGGAAGAATTAACCTGTGTTCTTTTTTTTTTTTTTTTTAAAGATTTTATTTATTTATTTGAGACAGAGAGAATGAGAGAGAGAGAGCACATGAGAGGGGGGAGGGTCAGAGGGAGAAGCAGGCTCCCTGCCGAGCAGGGAGCCCGATGCGGGACTCGATCCAGGGTCTCCAGGATCATGACCTGAGCCGAAGGCAGTCGCTTAACCAACTGAGCCACCCAGGCGCCCGAATTAACCTGTGTTCAATCTGATCTAGTTCTTTAAATTCAACTTAGAATTTTTTTCCCACAACCAATTCTTTACATCACTTCCTTTAATTTTTAGGTCTTTCCTACAAATAGACATATGTAGTTTGTTATCTATTTGTTTATGCCAAACCCCCAATAATAAGGCTTCTTCATATTTAAATATCATTTAAGAGTTCTCTAGAATAGGGGTTTCATTTATTAGGTGATATTCATAAAATTGTCATAAGTTATTATAAATATGCTAATATACTTTCTTTAAATATGTGTACATACATTATAAAACTGTTTGCATTAAATAAAAGATCAGGAAAGATACGGAAAGTTTAAGACTGCAAAAGTTTTAAATTTGAGCACTATTGTGTGAGACCAAAATGAATTTATCAGCTATCTTTTAATGCATTATAAATCATATGACATACTTCTTATGTGAAAATTTTCTATTTTTCAAAACTTAAAAAAACCCATAAAATCCACTGCATTATTTTTTCTATGATACACATAATGTTTCTGGATGTGGACTCTAATGTTACAAGACAAATGTTCTCACTGCATTTCAGCCTTAACAAACTGTACAAGAGTTCTTATTGACATAAAATAGGTGTTCAACTGCGATCTCAAATATATTTTCATGATTTTACATGTAACAATATAAAAGTAATTATACCACAAACATCAATCGTGAACTTTTGAATTTTGATATATGCTGTAGAGGGAAATTATTTTTCGATATAAGATTTCTCAAGATTCGAAAAATTTCGACACTATGAGGATATTCAGGTACTGTGAAATAATTATTCTTTTTAAGACCTCAGTATGAGATATCATTAGAATTTCATAGTATTAGATTATCTAATTGTCATTAAAATATGATCTCATAAAATCAAATATTACTTTTAAAATATTTTATAAATGTCCTCTTATAATTGATTTCCCTTTTTTAATTTGGATGTATCTATATTTCAAAGTAAGCAGTTCTGTAGGATGAATAAGTACTAGAGATCTAATGTACAGTATATGGTGCCTATAATTAACAACACAGCATTGTATACTGGAAATTTGTTGAGAGTAAGTCTTAGGTGCTCTCATCACAAACATAGAAAAGGTAACTATGTGAGGTGATGGATATGTTAATTATCTTGACTATTTTCACTATGTATATATGTATATCAAAAATCATGTATACACCTTAAATATATACTTTTTGATCTAAAAACAGGGAATTTATTTAGCAATACTGTATTTTATGTGGATTATTTGAGAGGAATAAGTTAGGCACTGTACTCTGAAATTATTTGGTTCAACTTCACAAAATCTGATTCACAAGATCTTAAGGAAAGGAACTCTTGAACACCTATTGTTCATGAGATCTCTTTTTTAAATTGAAGTGTAGTTGACATATCGTATAATACTAGTTTCAGGTGTACAACATAGTGACTCAACATTTATATACATTACAAAATGATGACCAGGATAAATCTAGCTACCATCTGTCACCATACAAAGTTGTTACATATTATTAACTATATTTCCTATAAAACTATGGAATGCTTCACGAATTTGCATGTCAACCTTGTGCATGCTAACTTTTCTATATCATTCTAATTTTAGTATATATGCTGCTGAAGTGAGTATAAATGTATACAATTTTTATTAAAAAAAGCCAAAAGAGTAAATTACATATGCTATTAAGCCAGTACATGGCCTCAGCCAGGAAGAGGGTCTATCCTCTTTACATTTTAGTGAGGTACCAAAGAGGCTCACTACCATGTGAGGGCAGGAGTTGATCTCAGCAAAATTTAGAATCGGATTCTTCTACTCATCACCTATTTCATCCTATGCTTCAGGTTCTTACCTGAACCTTTCTACCAAGAAAGCCTTTGTAATAATCAAAGGGCACACATTTATTGAAAGTCTGCAGTGTACAAGATTGTAACTGTGATTAACAGCCAAAATCTGCAAGGTGAACACCAGAGCCTCAAGGGATTTAGCCTGGGGATTTGGGACAGGTTGGGGGAACCTGGTCATACTGTGAACACACCCAGACACCGGCCAGTTTGTGTGCTACCAGCACCACATGTGTTCTTTAATGATCTCACTGGTAGGTACAGAGATGAGAGTGAATCTTCACACCCACCCTGCAGTGACCTGCCTGAAATTGGCCACCATAGGGAGGAATCACACTCTCACTTACCTCAGTCCAATTAAAGAAATATTCACTGGTAAATAATTTGGCAAACACTTCTTTGTCATAAAACATATTTAAATATCAATTTTTGCCCCAATAGAAAGACAACTATTCAATGATAGGAACAAATACTACGTTATTTAGCTAAATTGTATAATTTTAAAACTCTTGCCTACATTTAAAAAGTTCCATCTAATTTACAAAAGCAATTAATCTGCTCACAGAGATTGTATTTTTCCTCTTTGTAACATTTATTTGTGTTTGCCCATATCCTTTATTATCTCCTGTTAGAAAACTGTTTCTAGCATTAATTTGTTTATTCTAAATATGATGGCAAAAATCCATCAGATTTATTGCCCAGACTCCCTGGTGCCCATGAATATGATTTTCAGGATATTAAGGGGAAATCAAGTTTTTGCTATTTTTGAACTGCCTTGACATTAACAGTTATCATTTAGAAACTGACGGAAATTAGCCAGTATATGGCATTCTGACATATATCACTTGACAATTAAGCTCTGAATCTGATGGTCATTAGTGAAATCACAGTAGCTACCAAATAGTACCCAAGGTTAACACTATCCATATTTATGACAAGAAGAGATTTTTATGTAACCATACAATATCAGGCATAAAGTACACAAGCAACAGCTTCTGAGCTATGTCAGAGAAAAAAGGGAAAGCAAAGTATTCAACTATATTGCATAGGATGTTCTATGAGGGTCCTGTTCAGTTCAGTTCCATTCTGAACTCTGAAGATGGTGTAAACCTTCCTACCAAATGGGCTCTGAAAAGCTCCTCATGCTACAGCTCAAGGACCGAGAACTTTAGAGAAACTGAGTACAGCAGTTATTGTAGCACTGCACAATTGTGGCTAGCACTTTCTAGAACATACTGGAGAGAATCTAGGAACTCCTTAGAAATACATTATTTGATATGAACTTGAAATCTCAGATAGATAAATTAAGGCTTAGTAATAAGAGGCCTTAAAAAAAAATGGACTCACCAGGAGCATATATATGTCTTTAAGGTGCTCAGAACCTACTCTACAGCAGATATAAGTGCACTTATAGAGGAATAAATGAAGTCTGTGAGCAAACAGAAAAGATTTAATTCTTCCTGTGGTAATGGACAAGGGCTCACAGGTGAGCAGACATTTGAGTTAGGCGTCTAAGAACGAATAGGACTTTATCACACCTGTAAGGGGAAAGAGGGACTCATTCCAGTTAGAGAGATGAGATGAAGAAAGACAGAACTCAGGATGGAAGTGCATACCCCTCCTGGAAACAACACAGAAGGTACATAGAGTGCTTGTGTTTAGGGTCTTCGGAAGGATGTGAGATAAAACTAGAAAGGCAAAAGAGTTTGGGAGTATCATTCTAAGGGATTAAGTTTTACTCACTGTAAACAGGAAGTCTGAACATTTTTGAGAAGGACAGTGACATGGGCATATCTAGTCTTTACACCCTTCTGTAAGACAAAGAGCCCCATTTGGCCTTAGACTATTCCTTGAACCTAGAATGGACACTAAAAAAAACTTAATTAATTTTTATTGATTAATTAATATTCACATTACTTAGGTGTGGAATATATGGAATATGTAATACTGACCGGACAAAAGGGAGACTAGAGGCACCAGGAGACCTTAGAAGGGATTGCAATTGTCAGGAAAAGGAGTTATCCAATGAACCAGGACAGGGGTCAAGTGGTTTGGAAGGTGGATATAAAAAACATTATAAAGGCAGAATTCATAGAATTTGGTGATTGGTTGGATATCTGAAGGAGAGAGAGGCATTTTATAACTCAAAGGAACAGGTAGAGGTGATAAGGAAGGCCTTGAGGAGAGGGAGGTATGAGGTTGTGGTGGGGGTAGAAAACAAAAAAGAAGGGTGTTTGGGACACTGTGAGTTCAAAGCACCTTTGGATCTTCATGTGGAAACATCTAATGCAGGGCTGACACTTAGGAGAAGACAGTTAAAGATGTTAACAAGCAAAAATGTTTGCCTGGATTTCAAATGTGTGACTTGATACTAGGAATTGCATTTCATACTAAATTGCAAACGCAACCAGCATTTTGTATCTACCTCCACCATCAGGCTTTAAGCATCTATTTATTTATTCATTCTGTAAATATTACTGAGCTCCTACAGTATGTCAGGCATAGTTTTGAGTGTGAGGATGCAGCAAACATGAGAGAGACATTGTATCTTGTATCTTCCAAGGGAAGATAACCCAAGACCAAATAAAGTAATAAACATATAATAAATATAATAAAATTTCAAGTAGGATAAGTGTACTGAAGAAAAATAAAGCAGGGAAAAAGAAGGAGAAGTATTCCTTAAACTAAATATTTACAGTCTACAGTTGAGATCTAAACCAAGGACAATTAATGACTTTTTTCCTTATTTTTTCCATTGCAGATAATAACATATAAAAGTCAAGTGGGTTATCTATATCAAGGTAGAGGCCATTCAGATGAAATGGAGAGACAGGATTTTCTGCTGAATATTCTTGATCTCTAAATTGAGGTCTGTGATCCCAATTTAGCTATAAGAAAACTGTGCTCATGAGTATTAGAAATGTCCCCAGAGGGTTCCATATAGCTCTTCTGCAAGGCAGAGAATCTATATGAGAATAGCTAGGATTAGACAAATTATACTCACGACCTTGGAAATTAATTAATCAGTCTATCTTTTTTTGTGGATGGTACACAGGTGGTGAAATAAAATTATTTTTATCATTTATTCAAATCTTAATTATGACTCATCATGTGATTATGCATGAAGCTAGTAAAGTTTTTGTTATGCAGAGAGTAGGGAAGCACAGAGTGAAATAAAAAGAGGGAAGGAAGGAGATAGTAAGGCAAAAAGTGGTTGAGCTTTCATCCAGACAGAAGACTTCAAGTGAACTTGTCAAGAAAAGCTATTGGTGTTGTTACTTGAATACATTGAAGATCGTGAAGATCATAACTTAATGCAAAGAATGATGATGTAATTGATGAACTTGTCAAGAAAAGCTATTGGTATTGTTACTTGAATACATTGAAGGTCGTGAAGATCATAACTTAATGCAAAGAATGATGATGTAATTATATACACACCCATGCTGGGAATGTGTCGGAGATGTGGTTCTAAGAGACTGTTATTATCTGAGGTAAGTCTTGCACATAAGCAATCAAATCGTCTTTGATTCAAAGATTGACAATGGTGATAAATAAATTCAAGTATTTTAAGGCCCTTCTTGCCGTTAGGATTCAGAAGTGCTCATTCATAGGCTAGACTTGCTGCTGCATGCCATTCGCTCTAGAGGATAAAACTCACTTTCTTTTTGAAACACTCTTTTCCCCTGGCTTCATGTACTTCAGACTTGATTGATTTTCCTGTCTCTGAGTGTTCCTTTGTTGTTCCTCTGTAAGTTCTACCCCACCTATGAAGTTGCCATTCTTCAAGGTTTCATTCTAGACCTGTTTCTCTTTTCATATGAAATGCTCTCCCTAGATAATCCATTCATTCATTCATTCATTCATTCAACAAATATGTATTGAGTGCCTCCTATATGTCAGCATTTTTCCATGCACCTGGGATACATCAATGAACAAAACAAATAAAATCCCTGTCTCTAGAGAAATGAAACAGGTTTCAAATACTATATATATGCTGGTGAACCCCAAGCTTGTATCTCCAGCTTCCATCTGTTCTCTGAGCTCCAGATTTATCCACTTACTCATTCTCCACTTGGATATTTTAGAAGCCTCTCAAATTCAACATGTCCAAAATGGAACTGATTAGGTTTGGAGATAAAATTATGAATTCAGTGTTCCCCATCTCAAGAGGGGTATCAATTTCCATTTGCAAGACCCAGAGATGTAGGAGGAATCCTTGCCCTATCAACTTTATCTGCAAGTATCAATTCACTTCTCTCCATCTTTGTTGCTTCCTTTCCAGTCCAGTCTACTTCATCTCTCTGGGACCTTTGGAGTGGTTCTCTCCACACTCATTCTTTCCCTATTCCATTCAATTTTCCACAGCCAAGTGATATTTAAAAATGCCAATTTTTTTAAATTACATCAGCCCCTTTAAGATAAGAGCCCAAGTCCTTCACAGAGCCTACCAGACTTTGTATGATTTGGCTTCCCTCAACCTCTTTCATCTCTCCATGTACCGTTCTTATCTTTGCTCTCGGAGCTTCAGCCAATGGGCCTTCAGAATCTCAAACACACTATGTGCTTTTCAAATGTAGGGTCCTTGCACGTACTGTTGTCTTATGCTACTTCAAGTGGTTAACTCCTATACATCCTTCAGTTTTCAGCCCAAGGGTCACCTACTCAGGGAAATTGTATCAGTCTGCTACTGCTTCCATAACAAAACATTACAGACTGAGTGGCTTAAATAATATAAATTTACTTTCCCACAGTTCTGGAGGCTGATGTCCAAGTCAAGGTGTTGACAGGTTTTGTTTTTTCCTGAGGCATCTCTCCTTGGCTTGCAAATGGCCAACCACGTTCTCACTAAATCCCAACACATGGCCTTTTGTCTGTGTGCATGGATCCCTGGTATCTCTTCCTTTTTTTTTTTTTCCTGGTATTTCTTCCTATTCTCTCATACCTCTTCTTATTCCTGTTAGATTAGGATCTCACCCTTCCACTTCATTTACCACCTAATTACCTCTTTCAAGGCCTTATCTTCAATTACAGTCACACTAGGGGTTAAGGCTTCAACATATGAATTTGGGGGGGGACACAATTCAGTCCCCAACAGAAGCCTCCTCTAATTCCCCAGGTTAGGTTAGGCTCCCAGATATCTGTTCTTTTAATACTTGTGTTTGTTACGAAGCACTTTGCATAGTTTGTAGTAACCAAAGCTGTTTGCCATTTAAAAGATCTGGCCCCTTCCTATCTCTCTGACCTCATCTCCTACCACTCTCTCTCATTACCACATTTCCCTTGCTGACTCCCTAATATGTCAGGTACTTCCTGCCTGGAATTCTCTTCTCATGACTCATTCCTTCTCTTCATTCAGGTCTCTGTTAAAATATTTTCTGACTTCAGGGCACCTGGGTGGCTCAGTGGATTAAGTGCCTGCCTTTGGCTCACGTCATGATCCCAGGGTCCTGGGATGGAGCCCCACATTGGGCTCCCTGCACAGCAGGGAGCCTGCTTCTCTGCCTCCTTCCTGCTTGTGTGCTCTCTCTCACTATCTCTGTCTCTCTCAAATAAATAAAATATTAAAAAGAAATATTTCCTGACCACTATGCCTATAAACATATTACCCCAACTCCCAGAATCTTCTATGCCCTTATATAACTTAATTTTTGTCGTAGTACCATCTGCCATGATAATATCTATCGATCTATCTACTTTTATTTGCTTGCTGTCTTTTTGCCTGCCAGAATGTAACCTTCCTAGATTTTGGCACTGTATCCTCCAAGCCTAGAATAGGTCCAGAACCCTGGAGGCACTCAATACATGTTTTTTTGAAAGAAGAAAAAATGTTTATTTGTATGATTATTTGATTTTTGTCTACTGTAAGACTGTAATCACTGTCAAACAGGAAGAATGTGTGCTATGCTCATCAGTGATTGAGGACTTAAGACTAGTGGCTGGTACATGGCATGTTCTTAGTAAATATTTGCTGAATGAATGAGTAAAAATATAAAAGCAAAAGTAGTGCAAGTTTATAGAAAACATCTTGAAACAATTTGCAGAACATGAAGAGAAGCTGTGGCATTTCTAGCTATTTCACAATTCATTTTGATTTAGCAGGGGTGCACCCTCAGTTTAAACATGATTTTCTGGGCCAAATCTCTGTTAGTGGCCATAAAACTGCCATCAGAGTGCTATGAAAATTACAGGAAAAAGAGAAGAACAGTATTTTTATTTCTAGAAATATTTCCTTTCCAATGACCAAGCGTAATCCCAGATTATTATTTATTTGGATGGTCTTTTAGTTTGCCAATGAATGGGATTCCAGGACTAAATTATTTGGATGTTTTGTATGGATTGAAATAAAGGTCTTAAAAACAAGGCAATAAAAGCACACATTTAGAATGACTTCTACTCCAAACCAAGTAATTTTCTCTATGCTTGTTTTATTTTTGGAGAATTTTAAAAGGGAGGAAAACTGATCAATACTATATTTAGATAATATATCATTTTGGAATATGTCAAAAATAGGTGCGACAATAAAAACTATATATGCAATAATCGTAATTCCTTAGAGAACTGCATCCTTCTTCTTCCAAAATATCCTGGTAGGAACCCAATTACTTATGGAAAAGTACATGAGTCAAAAGAGGAACTATACTTTTGCTATTATGATTTGTCCCTCCATCTAGAAGAGAGTTTGGGAAAGAAGTATTTGTTTAATAAATTCAAATCTAACTTTTTTCTCTCTCTGCGATAGGGTAAAATTCTAAATAATTTCATGTCTTTAAGACATGAAATCTAAAAGAATTTTCGTTTTTATATTTCAAAATTTTTTCTCAATTTTTTCTACCATCACTCCCTTCAATTTCATATCTTAATACATATGAAATATGTGTTAATATATGCAAAATATAAAATTTATAAATACTTCCGGGGCGCCTGGGTGGCTCAGTCGTTAAGCATCTGCCTTCGGCTCAGGTCATGATCCCAGGGTCCTGGGATCGAGCCCCGCATCAGGCTCCCTGCTCTGCGGGAAGCCTGCTTCTCCCTCTCCCGCTCCCCCTGCTTGTGTTCCCTCTCTCGCTGTGTCTCTCTCTGTCGAATAAATAAATACATAAATTTATAACTATTTCTCCACTTAGTTGTAATTAAAATTTAAACATCAAAACATACGTTGACAAAAACAACTTTATTACAAAAGGTAACATGAATAAGAGGGTAAGAACTGCTGAGGAGCACAGATCAGAGAAAATTTAGGAAGAAGAAAGTTGTTATCAAAGGATCAAGGTAGCCCCTATCCATGTTTTGATAAATACAGTGTAGACTCAGTTTATGTTTGATTTTATTGTGTGGTAGTGATGTGAGGATTTAAAGAACTAAGTTTTTAAATGACCTCTGGATATCCCTGAAGCATTTATTTGATCTTTTAAAAGCAGGAAGAAAGAGAAGAAATGCATATAATAGCATTCCATGGATGAATCCCTAAAGGTTCTTCCTTTGGAGGAAATATATAAGATCGTAGATTATTTACTGTGAAATGTAACATCTATTTAGGCAGGATTTCTTAACTTCAGCACTCCTGATATCTGGGGGGTGTTGTGTTCCCCTGCACTGTTAGAATGTTTGGCAGAATCCCTGGTTTCTGCTCATTAGATGCCAGTAGGACCTCCCTCCCAATTGTAACAACTAAACAATGTCTTCAGATATTGCCAAATGTCCCAAAGTGCCCCTGGTTGAAAACTATTGCCTTAAAGTTTCATAATGACCTTTGTAATCTACTCAATAAGTGAGTCTTTCTTGAGTACCTGATATATCTTTTTGTGTTCTAATGGGGATTAAAAGAAGAGTAAGACATGGTTCCTTCTCTCTCTCTCTCTTTTTTAAAGATTTTATTTATTTACTTGACAGAGAGAGAGAGAGAGAGCTCAAGCGGAGGGAGCAGCAGGCTCCCCAATGAGCAAGGAGCCTTGCAGGGCTGGATCCCAGCACCCTGGGACCACGACCTGAGCTGAAGGCAGACGCTTAACCGACTGAGCCACCCAGGTGCCCCATGGTTCCTTCTCTTAAAAAGCTAAGTGAGTCCATGTTACAGACATAATAGCACTAGAGTACAACAGAAAACATTTATCACTAGTTCTACATGCCCTGCATGCTAACAAATATTTCAGAGATTTAGGGATTATCTAGACAGGGGCCCATGGGGGAAATTTCTGGAAGGCATGACATGGCATGGGCTCTGAAGACTGGATAAGGTTTGGAAAGACAAAATTAAGAGGAAAATACATTTCATGTGTTATGGAGAACATATTCACAAAGATCCAACGTAAAATCGGGGTGAAAAGAGTATGAGAGAAACCAAAGAAATAAATAAACGGTGAAGAGAATTCTTTAAGAGCTTACAGAAGGCAGTTACTTTGGAAATATGACAGGATGTCAATGGAGGGAAAACAGAAGGTGTGGCTAAGCAGGAGGTGGATTTCTTAAAAACTGTGGCTGGAATTTGAAGAGATGTTACTTCCTTAAAAGCAGCCAAAAGTTCAGCATGAGCAGTTTAACAGCAGATGATGAGACTCACCATGGGTATGGACAGCAGCTTTAGGACATAAAAGAGAAATGGAAGGGATGGTCTGGATCTGAAACCAAGAAGAACTACAGTTTTGGAGCTGATTTTGGGTGAAAGGTCAGAGTCAGACTTTTGACTGTACTAGCTGATTGAGTAAATGCATGTCAGCCATGGAGCCTGAACTCTTGTCCACCTGTACTGGAGTGCTAGCAGGAAAAGAATTTTTTTGATTCAGATTTTATTAAGAAGTTTTACAGTTGCTGGACAATTAAAGATATACATATAAAAATTTTAATTAGTATCTAGTTTCCATTCTGTCCTTGATTAACTATTTTCAGGTTAATGTATAATTTAAATTCCAGAAGATTCAAGAATCATGGAATAAACTGGACATTCTTAAGCATTTTATCTTAGCTATAATTTATCTCAAGGGCGATTTCTGGATGTTTTTCAATAATATTCATTTCAATAGCTAAATATAAACTTTATTTCATTTCCTACTGTATCCAGATATATAGTATAATGATGTCATTTTTAAAAATTCTGAAATAAACACACACACACACACACACATACACACAATCAAAAGCTGGATAATGCCTGCAGGTGGAGGAAGAATGATCATATACAGAATAGTTTTATTACTGATACAAATTGATACTGATGTATATTAATTTAATTAGGCTTTGTACCTTGATATTTTTTTAAAAAGGTATCAAAACTGGTTCACCAGTGGAATAAGCAACATTTGTGAGACTCAAAATTTCACATTTAGTAATGGAAATAGCAATACTTTAAAAAGAAACAGGTGGTTTTGTGAATATACGTACAAATCTAAAAACCACTTATGAAGTTGAATTGCCACTCCCATTTGGAAACCCTAGGTGGTTCACATGTCTAACCGGGTATACACACATGCATACACACTCACAGTTTATATGACCATGTTACATAGACATCTCTGTCCCTGATATGGACACCAAGAAACAATTAAATTAATATATATTCCCTAAAATATTTTAAGTATAATATAGGCAGGATGATTATGTTGCTGTGGGTGTCTTCATGTTTATGAACATGAATGTGCACAGAAGATTATTACATGTGGTTCTGAGTATTATTCTTTTGACAAGAAAGGAACATATAAAGATGATACTTCATAATCACTAATAATGTGGATTACTATAAAAAAAACTATTCTGTACTTTTCTTGGTTACATTCTCCTTTTTGGTTAAATTATGCCTTGGTTTTAATTTAGATATTTTTGGAAGGTACTTTGATACTTTCAAGGCCATCATGAACCAGTTTAGTGTGCCAAATTAGGAATTTACTAAAATAAAGAATTTATTGCTTAATGGGAGTTGATGCACTTTCTCATTTGCTTAGTATAATATCAAGAAGTGATTTGGCCATGGGAAAGATATGAAGCAAACCATTATGGCCTGATATTCATAAACTGATTGAAAATATGAATATATACATATATACACATTAACATTTGTTCTTAGATTTTTGCAATTATAAAAATACACATATATATGAATATATTATAGCATATGTAATATGTACTTTAGAACCCATTACAAGGCCGTGGGCAAGTAGGATCATTATCTTTGTGCTTCCACTATACTCCATACACACATCTACATAACATTTATTATTTCTGCTGGATTTATTTGGTTACAGATTTATTTACACTCCTTGTATTGTAAATCTCTAAGGAATGATAGTTATAATTTATCTCTCCATCCTGAGTGTCTACCATATGTCCAGCAAAGAGAAAGAACCAGTACATGTCTAATGGATGAGTGAATAAATCTTTTTTTGATTCTTTAAACAGATATCTTTTAAATTTCAGTTACAACAAGATATTTTATAAAATATTAACTTTATGAGAATCTCTCAAACAGAAAACATCTTTTCCATTTCACATTTTATACTCAGAATATCTTTTTTTAAAAAAGATTTTATTTATTTATTTGACAGAGAGAGAGACAGTGAGAGAGGGAACACAAGCAGGGGGAGTGGGAGAGGCAGAAGCAGGCTTCCTGCTGAGCAGGGAGCCCAATGCAGGGCTCCATCCCAGGACCCTGGTATCATGACCTGAGCCAAAGGCAGACGCTTAACGACTGAGCCACCCAGGTGCCCCTATACTCAGAATATCTTAATGCTCCTGCTTTAATAAAAGGAAAGACAGGCAGATTTACAGGGGCCAATAAGGTCCTTCTTTTCTGAAGCACTCAATAATTCATTCTAAAAAGAGAAAATAGAACTACACTATCAGTGGCACTTTAACCAATTTTAATTTTATAATGTTTGTTATTTCTGATTTCTGCTGCTTTATTTCACCAAAATTTCAAAGTAAATTAACCAAGGTCTTTATGCAGTAAACATTTATCAAATACTTTTTGCAAAATAATTTATGCAAATGTAATACCCCATTTTAATAGTTTGCTATTTTTCTCTTGTTTAACTTTTCACACACAAAAATTCTTTTTTTTGAGTAAAACAACAGTATCAAAAAAAATAACGTTTTTTTACCTTATACTAGACTTTTTCCTTTGATCATTTATTTCAGGGAATTTGAGGCTGTCAACATTGTAATAATATAACAAATTAGCTCTCAAATGGAAGTAACCAAAGTAAAAAATCTGACAGCTCTTTTTGTGTCAAAAATTAGGACTGATAATTGCTTTGAAAATCTCCCCCTGCCCTCCACCTCACTTTTTAAAGGGACACAAACTCCTACAGGAGGGGAAATTAAGCTTTACAAATTTTCATTTATCTTACTGGCTGTGCTTTATTTTTAAAATACTTTGACAGTAAAAACGAAACAAACTGAGGGTTCTAGAGGGGAGGGGGTGGGGGGATGGGTTAGCCCGGTGATGGGTATTAAAGAGGGCACATTCTGCATGGAGCACTGGGTGTTATACACAAACAATGAATTATGGAACACTACATCAAAAACTAATAATGTAATGTATGGTGATTAACATAACATAATAAAATAAAATTAAACAAAAAAAACCCGCTAGGTATATTTTTAAGAATAGTGGCACAATTAAATGCACTTCAACATTGCAACTTAAATTTTCTTACTCATAAAATACAAAGTCTCCACAGAGAAGCAGCTAGTATTTCTTTTAATCTATGGAGGCAATTCTACCATCTATATCTTGGCAAAGTATGTCTTTCCTTTTCATACTTACCAAACACTGACAAAAGGAGTAAATGGATTCAATATGAAGACAAACTCTAGCTTTAGCTTCTGCTGTTTAACTTTCCTGATGATTGATAGGCATGCAGTGAATTCTACTGACCCAGGATGTCTGTCCTCACAACTCAGTCATCTAAATCAAAGGGAATAAGTAGTTATTTAGGACACCCAGGATGCAAGTATCAAGAAAGTCACCATGTATGTGGTGAAGGGAACTGGTGTGAATGGGATTTGGGCTCAAATACAGAGGAAATCACATCAGGTGGAAGAAATAGATTGAGCAAAGGCAGATAGGCAGAAAAGAACAGAAGTTATTGGAGAAACACTGACTAACTCAGTTTATTTGAAGCAAAAACACCAAGAAGGAGTCAAGTCAGAAATAACTTCAAGGCCTGGGCGAGGCTATTGTAAGGACCCTGGAGTGCCTCTCTTTGTTTCTGAACTGAGGGGATATAATAAAATCTTCAACTGTAACATCTTTTCTGTAAATAATGTTTATATTTAATGCAATAGCATGGTAATCATCTTTTAAATGCAATAAACTTAATGGAGCAGAAGAAGAAAAAGGGAAAGAAATAGCATGTTTTATATAGTATCACCAATCAAGAGATAGGTAATAAAATAGAGCCAGAAGTCAGAGATACAAAAAGATCAAATAATAGCATTCCATGTTTAAAAAGACTCCTAATTACAGAAATGGTCATTCTAAGCAAAGAGGAAACTTTACATTTTATATGAATGGAAATAACTTTTCACCACATGCAACAATTATTTTCTGGAAGAACCAAGACTACCTTTTTAAAAAAGCAAGAACAAGACATGGAAAATTTAAGCTCATATTTATGTTCCCTTCTTATTAGGAAGGAATCCCTTAAATAATGAAGTTGATATTGGCATACACCATTCTATGTGATTTTTGTTTTGGGAAAATACTAAGTATATCATATGAAGCAAAGAAAGTCATTATTGCAGTTGCCTAAAAGAATTTATTAAGCACCTCTTGCAGACATCCCTACAAGGTTCTCACTGGGTAATCTCTGACAAATGAGAAGCAGGGCAATTTACAAAGACATAAAAAGAACATGCATGTTGTTAATGTATTTAAAGTCTTAAATAATGACTTACAAATATTTCAGTTTGGTCCTTATGGATATTAAAAAAACAATCTTTTTGGTAAGTTTAACATGATTTCACTATTGTTCCATAAATATAAGGAGAAATATTTTTTCTAAAGATTTCTGTTGCATACATTTAAAAAAGGAAGAAAATAGGAGATGATCTTCCCCCAAATCTAATTATGATAATGAAAACATCTAAAAATGTGAAGCTTGGGCTAGAATAGAAGCTATTAATAAAATTTAAAATCACAACACCTTATGTGCAGTTATCAGTATTCAGAGGGAAGTAAGGTAAGATTCAGTTTTATTTTTATAGAAAAGTCTGGCTTGGCCATATTTTTTAAGGCACACAAAAATGGAGTACAAAATATTGGTATTTAAAAGCAACCACAAGTGAACATTTATTGAATTTGCCCTAGCTTAAAACCTTATTTTAAGAGAAAATCTCTTCGAATGAGTAGTTTTACAAGTTTCACAAGAACAGCAATGGCCTCATCCTGGGTAATTACTTCCTTTGCAGGGCCATGTACATTCTTGCAATGTAGCTGAAAATTAAAACACATACTACAAACAGAACTGGATAAATAGATAAATGCTTTAAAAAAATCAGACCAAATGAAGGAATATTTAAAAATGCTGACATATATCTAAACTGCCTGAACTTGGTAGTTTATAGACTGAACTGGCTTCTTTGCAAATGCTTCTTTGCAAGAATTTAAGTCTGTGTACCTTGGTTCTGGCCAAATAAAATATTTTTTAAGAAATGGTTTAACTAGACATTTTCAGCCCTTCTGGTTTTGTTGGCTCGTTATGACATTGTTCTTACCCCCGACAAGTTAATTTACTGGGGGAAGCAGACAGCAAACAAATAATCACAAAGCAACATGGGGAAGTGCAGCAAAGGGGACAGGCCCAGGCCATGGGCTCACAAACAAAGGCCACCCAACCCACATCTGGAGGAAGTGACTTAGGAGTGGAGTCTAAAGGAGAAAGTAGAGTAAAGGAAAGAGGACGGGCATTAAGGGGCAGCATGGGCAAAGGCAGAGGATGCAAAGGGTAAGACACTGGAGGTAGTTCAGGATTGCTGGAGTAGAGTTCAAAGTTTTCGGGGAGAGTAGATGGAGAGATGGCTGCTTCCTCGCAGAGGGTGTGCTCTGCCCTGATTAGAGCTTGTCCTCTGTCTGCTGGGCTGGGGAGCCACTGCGGGGCTCTAGCAAAGGGGCGATGGCAGCAGATCTGCACCCTAACAGACTACTCCTGTGGCTGTGTGTAGATGGTGGTAGATGGTGTAGAGGAGAATACTCCAGTTAGGAGACTATTTAAATGGGACAGTTAATAGGCTTGGGGCAGGTCAGGGATGACAGGGATGGAGAGCAGGAGAAAGATTAGTTAAGTATTTTTAAAAGGAATCTAAGACCGATTCTAAAGAGATAATAAGGCGGAACACTTGGAAAAAATAGTAAATATAAATAATATTTTTTTCACTTGGATCTGCCAAAAGTATAGCTTGATGAAATGGAATCTCATTGTAAAGTCACCATTTTTTTTTGCAATTGCAACGAAGTGTAGGGTAATGTATACTCCTTGACAATGAGAATCTGTTTGTCTGTCAGTGTCCTGCATGAATGAGTCATGTGCTGAGGACATGGGGGAACAACAGCCAAACTTATCTGATTGCTGTACACAGACCTGGGGCTGAGTCTTAAAGTATTTCCACAGAGAGTGAAAGAAAACAAAGGGAGTTTTTGTTCCTTGAAATTCAAAAACACATCCTTCTCTACGTGAACCTTAGCTATTTATTGCAACATTCCAAGAACTTAATACTTTTTTATCACTTGCAAAACACTGGTTCCTAAACCTTTTTATGTACTCATAAAAAAAAAAAAAAGAAATCTGTATTTCCTTGAGCTTGACCAATAATTCAGGAATGCCCTCCGTTGAGCTGCATGGAATTGGTGACTGCATTTGGCTCCTATCCTTTTATCTAAGAAGCATGTCGCATTGCTACACAGATTTTAGTATTTTATCCTTGATTGGCCTCACTTTCACCCTCATAATGCATCTCATTGAAAAGGCATTAGTTTGTGAATACTGGCTTTCCTCTGAAAGAACAATCTAGGACAATACATACAAATTAAGAAGAGCAGCCAAGAAAATAATATTGCATTTATTATGAATTATTTTATAATTTTAATGTTTTAAATTCTTCTAGAATTTCTAATGTGGAAAGAATTTAACAACGTAGTTGAACATTCTCCTAATAGTGATGTATAGTGATGTAATACAGAGTTTATTGACTACATCAAAAAACACCTGACTGGGTGGCTCAGTCGGTTAAGTGTCTGTCTTTGGCTCAGGTTGTGATCCCGGAGTCTCAGGTTAGAGTCCCACATCCGGCTCCCTGCTCAGCGGGGAGTCTGCTTCTCCCTCTGCCCTTCACACTGCTAGTGCTCTTTCGCACTCTCTCACTCTCTCTCAAATAAATAAAAAATCTTAAAACAAAAAACAGTCCACATTACTCTTTTTTTCCCTCCATATGCATGAAACACAAAATAATTCTTAGCTATAGAATTTATAATACTGCCTACTTATAAAACTTTGAAATTTGTGACTAATTCTTGGACAGTATTTTATTTGAAAAGTTGGTATCACAATTTTTGGTACCTGCTTTTCAAAAGTTTAAAAAAAAAAAAAGGCCTAAAACAGCATTTTTTTTTTTTTTTTAGGTTAAACCAAGTGAAATTTGTTTCAGAGGCTCTGAAGTTGGGATAAAAAGCCTTAAATATTATGTGAGTTTTGGTTAACCCTTGTACAAAAATATAAAAAATTTGGCTGATTTTCTGGATTGCTTGTTAAATTTTCATGAATACGGAGCTTTCATTAAACATCCTTTTACCTTGAGCCTTCTACAAAGTGCACATATACAATTTATCAATTTTCTCAGACAGTTATTTTAGTTAACTCAGCTACTAATATTTTCCCCTATAGTTTTGGTATTAAAATCCCACCTGGAAGTGGGGTTCCATGGTATAATGGTTGGGGCACCTGGGTGGCTCAGCTGGCTGCCTTCGACTCAGGTCATGATTCCAGGGTCCTGGGATCGAGCCCCGCATCGGGCTCCCTGCTCAGCAGGGGAGTCTGCCTCTCCCTCTCCCTCTGCCCCTGCTCTCTCTCTCTCTCTTGCTCAAATAAATAAATAAAATTAAAAATAAATAAATAAATAAATAAATAAAATCCCACCTGGAACTTTTTGTTGTTGTTGATGTTGTACTTCTAAAATGAGCTGATACCATGAATGAACCTGGTAATAAGCAGCAATGAAGTCAAATGATAGAAGAGCTAAAATGTCATTTGATCCCAAACATACAGGGTATCTGATGATTCTAGGTATATCAATACTTTTTCCTACCCTGGTCAGTTAAGTTGGGAAGAGAACCTCTATGGAAGTTTAGCTGAAGGGTGGTCTGCTCAGCCATTCTCCATCTTTCAACCCAGTAATCGTGATGGATGATGGCAAGGAAGACCCTCTTGCAGTTGTGTGTGGATTATAGGTCTGCAGTTTATTTAGATTCCCCAGGAGACTGTTTTCCCTCTCAAGAAACAGGTAAGTTTGTAATGGAGTCAATGGGATGTTGTTTTAGGGATAATCTTGTATCTGCTATAATTTATGTTTAAAGAGTCATTTGTAAATGTTAGTTCTTTATTGTACTGTTCTACTGCTTTGAATTAAACTACCTGTGACACACCCACCACCAACTGGCACTGTGGTTGAGGATCTCAGAATCGGATATTGCGTTCTAAAAAGAGAAACTCAAACTAAACCTGATAAATCTTCTTTAAAGCAAACAAACCCCAGAAAAACAAAACAAAACAAAAGCAACCTGAATAAGAGAGAATGGGCCTGGATAGAACTAGGATAGTGATGATAGGGATGGAGTTGTTTATGTCAGGGTTTGTTTGAAGAATTTGTAATATGTTAAAGTAAAAAAAAAATTAATTGCTATTTAGTTCTTTGAATGAGGTAACGGACTGGACTTTAAAACCAAACATAACTGGGATTTTTTTGCATCTCAGTGTTGCCCGTTGCTAGCTGTGTGAGCCACCTGTGCATTAAAAACGGGAATAATAATGCCTATCTCTTATGACTGTTTTGATTATCAAAATAGCTGATTTTAATATCTTACATTTATTGTTCACTGCTCAAAGTGCTTTATAAATGATCTCATTTAATTCTCAAGCAAGACTTTGAGATGGGTCTAGTTATTGTCTTCATTTTACAGATACAGAAGTAGAAATAAGGAATAATTATGTATGAAAAGTGAGGCGTGATGCACGGAAAGTCTGATGCCTCAAACACAGTTAATATTCAAAAAATGTTAACTATTTTGCTCACAGAAGTTTAATTTTTTGAAGATTTATTTATTTATTTTAGAGAGAGTGAGCAAGAATGCATTGGTGGGGGGGCAGGGAGAGGGAGAAAGAATCGTGAGCAGACTCCCCACTGAGCACGGAGCCTGATGGGGGGCTTGATCTCACAACCCTGAGATCATGACTTCCGCCGAAATCAAGAGTTGGACACTTAGCCGACTGAGGCACCCAGGCCCATGAGCTCCCACAGAAGTTTAATTTAACAGTGTAATAAGAGGCACTTCAATATGAGAGTATTTAAGCTTAATCTATATTATGTTAAACTTTCAAATTAAGCAAAGTTCAAATTAGTCATTTCATCTCAACATCAACCAAGCTAAGTGGCTAAGAATTAAAATTATGTGGTTAAAGGGTTCTTATATCAAATAAAACTTCATCTCATAAAAATATAAATTCTTGAGAGTAATAGAGCCATTGTTTGTTCTTCAATTGTAGTATTTATGTAGCTCACAATGAAGTTGGAGGTTTGGCATTCTTCTAATGTACCTGAAGATATAATCAGCCAAGTAGGATAATTTAACTCTTATAGTAAAAAAAAAAACAAAAAACAAAACCTAAATCATTAATTTTAAAGGTCAAGAGAAGAGCTAAGCAAGGTCTTAATCAGCTGGCATGAATAAAGGAATTGTTTAAATCCCTTTTTGGCCGGTGGAACAATTTGCCGAATCTCTAAATGGCAGGTCTGTCAGCATTTAGCCACTGATCTCATCTTGACTCACTGTTAGTTTGAACCTGACACAGTCATCTGATCAATAATATTTCACACCAGAAAGAAGACTAGAGCAAAACTTTCCCACTTCCTCATTTCTTCTAAATTTTCCAATTCCGAAATTCATCTTGGATTAGTTTGTTTTGCTGCCCTCACCTGCTTTCTTTGCATATAGTTGAGAGAAAAATGTTCTTCCAGGAATAAACCTAGAATTTGTATCCCAAATTTCAGCAGAAGAAGCCGCTGAAATAAACACAGCTGTGACCCATCATGAGTTACTTGATTCTATAACTATTCTATTCTATGGCCCTTCCTTCCTCCTCCTTCATCCCACTTGCTCCCTCCTCATTTCAGATGGTGCCCAGAAATGCATAATTGGCAGGATCTAGGATATACGTGAATAGTCTGAATGACTGGTAAAAACCATCCTAACAGAGCAGCAGAATCAATATTCTCTGAAAAACTGTTTCACAGTGAAAAGGTCACTCACAAAACTAAACCCTGTTAGACTTTAATGATCACCTGATTTATAACATATTAGTTTTACAGAATGAGCTAAAAGAACATCCTGTCAGCATCACAGTGATGAACATGGCAAGATATGCAAATAAAGGAAGATACTATGATTGACTGCAACTATGAGACTTTAGAAGGGTGAGTAGCAATAATCTGGTTATCCTCATCTTCAGTAGAGTTTAGCACTATAGGTAATAATGTGTGATACTTACCTGTCAATCATTGTTTAATGCTAAAATTACTACCTTTCAAATTATGGATGTACCTTTCCTCCTTATGCAATGGATGTATTCCTGAAGCACTAAAAAAATAAATTTGGTATATTGAGTCATATTTAGGATATTTTGAGTGTCCTTATCCAAAAGCATTTGTATCCCTCTCTTTTAGGAAGTCCCCAATTTACTATATATGTTTAAGCCCATGTTTTAATATGCCAGATTTTCTTAAAGCAGAGAATCCCTAAATAACACTAATTTCAAGGACATCTTTGATTGTGATTTACTGAGATGGTATAAGCAGTTGCTATCCAGCATTGCATAAAAACATTGAAATAAAATCGCAAAGTAGATCTTGCCTATTTACTGACCCGCATCTCTTTTGGAGATGTCTTATTTTTCTCCTGTAGTTAGCTCATTCAATCCCAATACACTAATGATGTACTACTATATGTCAGCTAACTGAACTAACTAACTAACTAAATATCCAATCCCAATACACTGGTTCTGAGCAAAAATAGATTATATAAAAAATTATAGTGAGTGAGGTATAAGAGAATATATTTTGCTTTATAAGGTTTCAAATTAAGTAATTTTTCACACATAGATTTTCTCAAGTATTATTTGTATACTTACATGTTTTTAATAGTTTGATCATTTTTCTAAGATTACCATACACTGCTTTATTAAAATGCTATTTTAGCTGTTATATAGTATTGTACCATTTGTCCATTTCACTAGTTAGATTACTTCCATGTTTCCATTATTAAAATCACTGCTATCAAAAACCTTATTCACATTTTTTGCGTATGTGCGATAGTTTCTAAAGATTGTGTATAAAATGAAATTTCTGGGTCATAGGATATATATTCTCTGAAATTTACTCAGTATTTCCAAATTGCTCTACTAAATATTTGTCCAGATTTACCCTCTTACCAGTAATATAAGAACTCATATTTTCTTTTCAAGTTAAATGAACTAGAACTATATGTGTAACATGGATGAATCTCCCAAAACATTATTTTTGAATGAAATAATTTGTGTACAAGTTTAAATCCTCCAAAACATATATCCTCCAGTATATGTATATGTGTGCATTTATCATATATATACACATAAATAAAACAAATACTATAATTATATATATATTATGGAAAAATTGATGTGTAGTAAAAGGACAAAGACATGCATGCATGGGACTGATAGATGCCAACTTAAAGATAATAGTAACATTCATAGAAGGGAAGAAACAGATGGGAAGGTGGGGCTTCAGCAGTATCTGTAAACTTCATTTGTTTGCAAGAAAATCTGAAGGAAATGATGCAAAATGGTCTGACCATTTTAGCTATGAGGAAGGTACAAGAATAGCTATGATTTTCTGTACTTTACTGTAAGCTTAAAAATTCATAAAAATGAGAAATGAAAACATTATTGAGCTCAGGTTGAAATTAATGTCCTTTTGAAATGGAACTGAGTCATGAAATACAGACACGTGGAGCTTTGTTTTACAACATTTATGTGTACAAATATCTAGATGGTACTTGTCCTCTAACAGAAAATGGTGTAGTTCCAATATATCAACAACAGCACACTTCTTCAGGTCATTTCTCCAGGTATTCTCTCCCTGGATCCTCATAGCCATTCTGTGAGGTCCTCAGGGTACATTATTGCATTTATTTTAGAGATGAGGAAATTCAGACTCAGCAAGCTTCACTGACTTGTCCGTAGAGAGTTACAGAGTTAATATGGGCCCAAGTCAGAACTAAAGTCCAATACTCCATCTTTCTGGGCCAATGCATATTCTCCTAACTCTGCCACATGACCCTTCTGCGTCTCTCAATCCATGAGAATAAAGGACAGACATAAAGAAAGGATGTGTCTGTTACCATGTCAAGCATTCAGACCAAAATGACAGAAACCTTCAGTCATCCAGCTAGTCTATCTGCAAACCAAGTTCTCCTCCCGGCCACAGGGGCACACCCCACGCAAGGCCTCTTGGAGGGTCACAGATGTTGCGTATTTCCTGTGTACTATTTCTCATGAAAAGGATATCTTGTGAAATATCGAAGAAGAGGGCAATTACCAGAAAAAAACAACTGTCCATATTTCACACAGTCAAAAATGTACAATTTCTCACTACCCTCCCTGAGCTTGCTGCTTACAACAGGGTGGGTTAGAATGGGACTGTCCTAGTTTTTGCTGGGCAGAAGGCAGCCGGCATTCACATATAAGGGCCCAAAGGAAGAAATTAAATCTGAAAATGTAAGCTAATCAAGGTTCTCCAAAAACCAGTGAAAAGAATAAAGAGAAGATAAACATGGTGTTCTGACACTTTCAGGAACTAAAACATCTGAAGCCGTATTTTTTTTTATTATAGCAGTTCTACTTTAAAATTGAGAACCAATTATGAAATAACTATGGTTTTGAGAAAGGTTGGAAGAAAAGTCTTAGAAACAGCTAATATAAATGTCTCTCTCCAAATTAAATCAGTGGGGTGCTAGTTTTAATATGTCTGCTTATTACCTCAAAATTTGGATTCAGTATAAGCAATTAAAATATTCACCTCTCTGAAACAGTTTAGGTGGAGTCTTGGCCTATGGTGGCACTATATAAACAAGCAGTAATAGTCTTATAATTCTACGATTAGGACTTCCTTTAGTGCCATAAGACTAGGTTCATTTTCCTGTAATCCCAACTTTTTTCCCTCCAAGGAAAAACTTTTACTCCATTAGATTTCCTCTCTTGCTCCCCAGAAACTTTCTTACCCCAGTACTAACAGATTTTTCTTTAACAAAGAAGACCTTATGAAGTGAACCCAAATAGCACTAAAGTTCAAATGACCTTCTGATTGCCAAGTCCACTAGTACTTTTTCAATTTTCATCCTACTTGCCTCCTGGGAGCATTTGGCACCCCTACCAACTCCTCTATCTTAAAATGCGCTCCTTGATTGGCTCCTAAACACACTTTCCTGGTTCTCTTCTTTCTAATCACTCCTTCACAGTCCTGTTTGCTTGTTTTTCCTTCATTTATCTCCAATCACATATACTGCTAAAGATTCCTTCCTTCTTTCCTGCTTATCTTCTTATTTTCCTTGCTTTCCTTGGTCCCTCCTATCCATGGCTTTAATTACTATGTATAAGTTAACAACTCATAAATTTATACTTCCAAGTTCAATCTCTTTCCTGAAAACCTAAACCCAATATATTCTCCATCTTCATACTAGAATTATTATCTTTTGAAAAAATGATCACCAGTCTTCTCTTGTTGAAAAATTTGATGGCTTCTCTGCCTGGAGCACAAAGTCCAAACTTCTTAGTATTGCATACAAAACCTTCTTTAGTATGTCTTTATAGGCCGAGTTTCTACTGTCAGTTCTTATTGCTCCTTATCACGAACTTTGCACCACAGGGCAGCAGTGCCTCATAGGTCCTCCTTCGTTCCTGTGCATTTTTGCTACATTTACCATATTTCCCAAATCAAGTGCATCAGGACATAAAATCTGATAAAGGGGATCTTACCAGGGCAGGAGGACTCATTTGAAGTTAGGACTATCTTGGGAAACAAGAGGAAACAGAGGTTGTTCAAGCTGTGTCTCTAGAGTTCTTTTCCTCTTTGTCTGACATCTTAGAAAATGTCAAGGAAAAATAAAATAAGATGAAAACAGAGAGGGAGGCAAACCATAAGAGACTCTTAACTACAGGAAACAAACTGAGGGTTGCTGGAGGGGAAGTGGGTAAGGGGATGGGGTAATTGGGTGATGGGCATTAAGGAGGGCACTTGGAAGTAATGAGAACTGGGTGTTGTATGCAACTGATGAATCACTAAATTCTACCTCGGAAACTAATAATACAGTATATGTTAATTAAATTGAACTTAAATAAAAAATTAAAAAAAATAAAGAAAAAGAAAACGTCAAAAACATTCATGCTCACGTAGGATGTATTCGCAGAATCTTGGGTAGAGGAACCCATATCCCAGCCTCTCTACTCTGGGAAGAAGAATCTTCTCTAGCTGAGTTATCTTCTTTAATCAACAAGTTAATTTCAGAAGTTGAGAGGAAGGAAAGAGAAATGCAAAGAAACAAACAGACCAGTTGGATGAACCTTGATAATCAAGGAAGTGACTTTGCTGCAGGCAGATGTTTCTCACACACATCCATTCACAGCTAAATCTGAGACTCAGTGAACATAGTTCTTCCTCTGTGTTCCCATAACATCTAGTTTATGCCTTGATTATAGCTCACAGTATATTAATCTGAATTACTTGATTTTATGTCCATTTTCCCAATCAGTCTGTGATTCCTGGCACGGAGCAGATGCCAATAAAAGAGTAATTAACTCACCCTTCAAGAACAGCAATGCCTAGGATACAATTTAAGACTTTTGCAATCATAGCAAAGGCTATATAAAAATAGCACAATTTGGTCAAAGTAATTATGCATGCTGCTATAAACACTTTCTATTGACTAGGAAAACCAACATGTTCAAAAAACAATCTATTACCTCAACTGCAGTTAGAGATAACTGACCCTATCTGCTACAAATTTTCCAAACAGCATAAAGCAATTGTGATGGCAAAACTATCTGGGCTTTGAAGGTACAAGACAAAAAGTTGACAAATACCTTAGTATGCAATTCCATCAGAATCTCACTTGCATTTTTTTCAAAATCCACTAAGAACTAATTAAATATTTGTGCTACAAAAGAAAGGCTTGTGCCAGCAAACGTTGCTAATTTTCTAGCTATGATGGGTGGAAATGCAGAGTACCCAGGTGATTAGGATAGCTATCCAAAATATCAGGCAGTTACCAAAAAACTGCTGATAGTAATTCTCTTTTTGATTTTCACATCTCTAATATTGCTGTTTCTATTCCTTTCTTGATATTTCACATTTATATGACTTCTTTCTCTGCAATTTAGCTCTTTATTTAGCTCACAAAGTAGGCATTATACTAAGGAGGTAGAGTATTCATCTTTTGGCGTCAGTAGCAGTTGCCCTTAGCAACCACCACTTGAAGGGAAACCTTATTTTCATCTGGTAACTCAAAATAGGACTAAAGGGTCAAATGCAGAGCAATTGTAAAAGGCAGGTCTCAAACTGGCAAATTGCTCAATACAAGACCCTCTTTCATCTGCAGCATTCCAAAGACATTGGGAGTTTTGTTCACAAATACTTCATAAATCACAGGGTTTATAAATTGGTTTCTAAACAATACTTGTAAAAATAGAACTATACATTCCAACTTGAAATCTCTCTTATTGAGGCTATAGGGAGGAACCATATAATTGACATGAGTCTAATGCAAACAGAGAGGTAAAAGAAATAAATATTCATTTCAAATATATTATGTCAAGTACTCTGAAACCTTTTGAATTTACTGATCTTTAACTTGAGTTCAAGCTTTCAAGAACCTATACTAAGAAAAAAAGCCAATTTAAGCTAATAAATTCAATGACTAACCAGTTAATGATTCTGGATATTTCTGAATCATTATCTGATACATAAAAATTGCTAATCTATTATTAAGGAAAAAAACAAGGGATGCATGTAGTTTTCATTCTTTTTTATACTCTCTGAAGCCTACTTAGATATAACTCATGCATAGTACTCTTCGTGATATTTAGTATATGCTACACATTAGCATCCTTCTTAGGAGTCAAAGAATGGAAAAAACTGGGAAAAATACACTTCCACTATTGTGGCTTAAGAAATCTAAACTATTGGGCTGTTAGGCTTTTCTGGACACAGATTCTAGAAGTCATGTACGTGTTACCCTATATTAGCGCTCTAAGTGTGCCTGGGGGAACAGAGATGTTGACATCAGCACTGGCAGCAGCAATGTTTGATTGCAATCATAGCAAAGAACACACAGGTTTTGTTTCTTCCATTATAAGTCTTGTAGGAAGATACCTAGTCATTGTTAACATCGATGTTTTACATTGTTTAAGTCAATTCAATTCAACAACATATGACAAGAAATTTTACTAGTGCTCTCTCCCCACAACTCTAAATAGGACACAAGCCTTGCTTTCATGAAACACAATAAAATGAAGGAGATAAGGCAAAGAGGGGTGGGAACCAAAACACAGAGAATTGGAAACAGGTCAAAATTTTAGGAAGAGTAATGTGAAAATATGATGATGATGATGATTATGATGAACATGAAATTATTAATAAGCATGGGAGTGTGACCATGTATGAATGCATGGCAAAAGGATCCTGTGGAAACAGCACGTTTTCATGCTTTTGCAAGCTATTCCAGCTAAGTTTTGAAATTCACATGTTACAAATGTAATCTTGTACTCTTTAACTCTTAAATGACTCTTGAAATAGAAGATAAATCATTACTGAATCAGACACTGTCAACTTCCTATGGAATTTTGTTGTATTTTTCATTTTTCCTTCAGCATTGGGGCTGCATCAAAAATTGTTGTTTTCAACTAAAGAAACTATAATTCAATTACTTTAAAACTTCATGTAATATCATCAAATTGTACTTTGTTTCATATATGTAAATTTTACCTCAATAATAACGTAACAAAAGACTTAATATAATGAACACAGATAAACTACGGTTTGCTTAATACTTTGTAAGCGTGAGTACATATGGTCTTTAAATTTTTATTTGATCACAACTTCTCAGGTACTACAAAATCTGCCACCTCTGAAATTTATCTTTTCAAAGGGACTGAAATCTTCTGGTGTCCATCAATCACAAACGCGTTTTGTTCTGTGCACAGGGATGCTGCTCCAGCCCCTCCCCACCCAAGATGCTCCCCATGTTTTGAAGGTGATGCTCAGGGCTCTCCTACCTAGTGTAATTTGGTAACAAATGTTTATGTTTGGGAGGGGCCTGGATGAGCTTGAGGATGCTGCCTGAGACTGAAGAACATCTCTTTTTGCTGGAGGTTTTGCTTTTCATGCGTGGAGGCTAACGCCATCCACAGAGGAAGTAGACTCATGACTTTCTGGCCACTAGTCACTGCGTCTCTGTCACAGCTCTCACTCATTTTGTTCTGACTTGTGATGGGAGAGATCTCCACACACTGGAGTACAGCTGCACTCTATTTGTATTCTAACCAGAGGACTCCAGAGGGCTGTCTCCATGAAGTTTATTTTAAACTTCAAAATTAACTTTAGATGGGACCATCAGTAAATTAAGTTCCCAAATTCAAGAACTTGGAGTGAACAAAAAAATGTTTAATGACTTCATGTGACATTTTTAATAGTCAAAACCCTGCAGGGGTGGTTCAATATTCACAAATCAATCAACATGATACACTAGATTAGTAAAAGAAAGGATAGGAACCATATGATCCTGTCAAGAGATGCAGAAAAAGCATTTGACAAAATACAGCATCCCTTCCTGATAAAAACCCTCAATAAAGTAGGGATAGAGGGAACATACCTTAACATCATAAAGGCCATAAATGAAAGACCCACAGCTAATACCATCCTCAAACTGAGAGGCTTTCCTCCACAGTTAGGAACAAGACAAGGATGCCCACCTCACCATCACCATTTAACATAGTACTGAAGTCTTAGCCTCAGCAATCAGACAACAAAAAGAAATAACAGGCATCCAAATTGGCAAGGAAGAAGTCAAACTTTAACTATTTGCAGACAAGATGATACTCTATGTAGAAAACCTGAAAGACTCCACCAAAAAAATTGCTAGAACTCATACATGAATTCAGCAAAATCGCAGGATATAAAATCAATGTACAGAAATCTGTTGCATTTCTATACACCAATAACGAAGCAACAGAAAAAGAAATCGAGGAATTGATCCCCAAAATAATAAGATACCTAGGAATAAACCTAACTAAAGAAGTAAAAGATCTATACTCTGAAAACTATAGAACGCTGATGAAAGAAACTGAAGTGGAGGGGCGCCTGGGTGGGCTCAGTCGATTAAGCATCTGCCTTTGGCTCAGGTCATGATCCCAGGGTCCTGGGATCGAGCCCCACATCAGGCTCCCTGCCCTGCTTCTCACTCTCTCCCCGCTCTTGCTCTCTGTTGCTATCTCTGTCTTTCTCTCTCAAATAAATAAATAAATAAATAAAATCTTAAAAAAAAAAAAAAGAAGCTGAAGTGGACACAAAGAAATGGAAAAGCATTGCGTGCTTACCGGTTGGAAGAACAAACATTGTTAAAATGTCTATACTACCCAAAGCAATCTACATATATAATGCAATCCCTATCAAAATACCACCAGCATTTTTCACAGAGCTAGAATAAAAAAATCCTAAAATTTGTATGGAACCACAAAAGACCACAAATACCAAAGCAATCCTGAAAAAGAAAAATAGAACTGGAGGCATCATGATTCCAGATTTCAAGCTGTATTACAAAGCTGTAGTGATCAAGACAGTATGGTACTGACACAAAAACAGACTCATAGATCAATGGAACAGTATAGAAAACCCAGAAATGGACCCACAACTATATGGTCAACTAATCTTTGACAAAGCAGGGAAGAATATCCAATGGAAAAAAGACAGTCTCTTCAACAAATGAGTTTGGGAAAACTGGACCACTTTCTAACATACACAAAAATAAGTTCAAATGGATGAAAGACCTAAATGTGAGAGAGGAAACCATCAAAATCCTAGAGGAAACACAGGCAGTAACCTCTTTGGCCGAAGCAACTTCTTACTAGACATGTCACCACAGGCAAGGGAAACAAAAGCAAAAATGAACTACTGGGACTTCATCAAGATAAAAAGCTCCCGCACAGCAAAGGAAACAATCAACAAAACTAAAAGGCAGTGTATGGAATGGGAGAAGATATTTGCAAATGACATATCAGATAAAGGGCTAGTATCCAAAATCTATAAAGAACTTACAAAACTCAACACCCAAAAAACAAATAACCCAGTTAAGAAATGGGTAGAAGACACGAATAGACACTTTTCCAAAGAAAACATCCAGACACATGAAAAGATGCTCAACATCACTCATCATCAGGGAAATACAATTGAAAACCATGATGAGATACCACCTCATACCTGTCAGAATGGCTAAAATTAACAACACAAGAAAAATTCTTTAGTTATTTATATAGCTATAATGTTTCTCTCACTCTAAAGAATTGTTTTTACTTTACATGTACTTTATTTTGACATGAAATATTTCTGAAGGTGATAGGTATTTACTGAGCTTATGTTTTTTAGTAACGGGTACAATGAGAAAACAACACACTAAACTAAAATTTTCAAAAACACATTTTTACAAATGTAGAGATTTTACATTATTATACACCATTAAAACAAGTTAAATGGAAAAATATAATAAAAAGTATTTTCTACAGATAAATAGGGCACAATTTTAATAATGGGTATCAAGAATGACATTAAATATTTTCTGGAAAACTTCTATATTTTATTTTTTATGCCTGACCAAATCTCTCCTATCCCCAGAAAACCCCTCAACTGTTTTGAACTTTGTCGAAAAATTAGTAATAATTTTAAAAGATGTGATGGCAGTCAGAGTGACTGCACAATTTCTAGCACTATACAGTGCATACATTTATTTATAGCAGGAACATCACAGGGATCCTGGAACTTTTTTTTAGGTATAATTCTGACTAGCCTCTTCTTCTGCTTCCTAAACTACACAAGATAAGAAACAGCAAATGAAAAGAGGTAGAGATAAAGAAATGCTCAAAGTAAACACTTGGTCCCAATCTAAATTTAGACAAGGAAAGAGAGAGAAAAACTCTTAAAAGAGTGAACTTTAAGAACCTTGTCACCCCGGAGGTCCTGAATAGCCCCTGAAAGGTGTGTGCTGTACAAAAGATGTACTTGATGGTATTTCTGAAACCCTTTCTTATTGCCCTTTTTTTTTCTTTTTCATTCTGTGTGTTTCTTTGTGCTTATTTGTTTTTGACTTGATGTATAAACAGAAGAGGGGAGGGACAATGTTGTATGCCAAGAATGCAGCCCATAAGGAAATGTTTTTGAAGCATCATGTGGAGGAGGAATACAGCAATGCCTGGGGCCTGATAGTAATGTCTGGTTACAGGGGCACGTCTGCCCAAAGAGACAGTGATACAAGTTTTTTAAAAGCTTTTACCGCCTGTCAGAGTGGACAGAGTTTTCTAGACAAAATAGCTAAGTAACACCTTGGGAAGAAACTCAAATACTTTGTCCTTACAACTCTCACCTATTATGTGGATGTGCCCTAAAATGGGCAGGTGGCTAGGGTCTTCTCTGTCGGTGACCTCAGGTGTCAGGGGAGTGTGGGATGTGGTCTCCACTAGTGCAAAACAAGAGCACCTGGATCTGACTGAGGAATGACCTTGAATGCCAGGAGTGGGATTACCCTCACCCAGACTGAGGTGGGGGGGAGCTGGGAGAACCACGGTGGGCCTATTCAATTTACTTGTCTAGTTTCTGCTTTGTAGAAGCCAGGTATCATACCATGTGCATAACAGGTGATGAGGCCATACATATATGAGAAGGGTTTACTTATGGGAGTTGAAATCAGAAGACTCATGTGTTGACACTGACTGTGCAGGTCAGTATAAACTCTCAAAGTCTCCTTTTCATTACTGATAAAATGAAGGCACTAAAAGCTATCTCACAGGTAAGATTCTTCTGTGAGGACAGGCAATGATGATTTATGAGGGTGTGCAAAAGGAAAGCTAGTTGTTGACAATTATAAAACTAAGCTCCAGGCCATGTAAAAGGGACAGCTACACCAAGTACGGCTAAGATGATCTGTGCAAGAGAAAAGGTATGTGTGCCTCACAAGAACTTGCTTTGAGATCCCTCTGAAGACCAGAGTCCAGCAGTGGGTGGGAATGTGTGTGCGGACTTCTCCCTCCTCTGACACAGGTATCTGGAGATGGGGAATTCCGAGAACTTAATAACTTAATAAAGTCAGGAGGCAAAGCCTTGGCTTTGGGGTTCAGGCACACTTTAGTTTGAGGACCAGTTTCAGCACTTACTATCTGTGTGACCTTGAATTAATTATCCTTAATTTCTCTACTTACAAAGCTGTGATAAAGACACCCTGCAGAACTGGTTGTAGAATTAAAAGCAAAGCAAATCAAGCATGTGGAGAATCAAGCATGGCATTTTTCAGCCACTGCATGGAGGCTAAGAGACACTAAGGTCCCAAGTCAGATATAGTTGGGGCCAGAGCAGTCCTTAGAGGGGGTGCATCCCGCAGGGAGGAAGGAAGTGGGACATCTAGATTTGGGGTAGCAACCAGTCCTCCTGTTAACACCGAAAGAAGAACGTCCTGGAAGCTGGGTGCCCATAGCCTCTTCTTTCCCCTCCATTCTTTGAGCAGTGTTAAAAATAAGAATTCTCCTTCCACAGTCCCTTCACCCTCACCACCCTGGCAATCCACCAACTAAAGAATCATTGGAGTTCATAAGTTCTTCCTCATTCCACCCCACCGCCTTCCTAACAGTAAAGTAAGAAATACTTGGCATTATTCATTCTCAGTGTGAATCAGTTTAAACAGCATATTCTCATGGTTCCTCATAGTGATAGACAATTTAGCAAAAAGAATAAAGCAGGGGCATATAAGCAGTGCTTTGGACACTGGGGCATTGAAGGGGGCAAGGTACAAGTGGGGCACTGTAGCCAAGAATGTGGACAGCCAAGAATGGCTGGAAGAACTGGATGTCTGGGCACTGAAGGAAAGTGTTGGGTAAAGGAAAGCAAGGAGGGTCCGAGTGTGGGACAAAGGAAAAGGAACCCAAGTCCTATTTTATAAACTGGAAATAATCAGAGAATCAGAGAACAGTAGAGCTAGAAGTTTAAAAGATTCTCTCTTCTGGGGGCTTCAGAAACAAATGGCTTCAGGGGTCAGGCAGAGAATATTAACTAGGGAAGCAGGATGGACGTAGTCTAACAAATAGCAGAGGGGGCTGTGGAGAACATAAGCAAGTGTGTCTTTCCCAAAGACAATGTCTGTGCTGTGCTGGCCAAAAGAACTTGACTGTGGGAGGAATTTGTTCAGTCCTTTCAATGTTATAAATGGGATTCCTAGGCATTAAAATACATAACAGAATATTTCATGATGTGACCTTATACAGAAATAGCTCAGGCAGGCTCTTTTCTCCAAGGACTTGAAAGTTGGGTCAGATTTGAAGATCTTACAAGAAATGGATTAGCTCTTGACACTCCAAGAAATCCTCAAATCCTAGAGAACTGCAGGAGGTTCTAAGTTCCTCAGATAAGAAGGACTCCTTTGATTCTCCAAGGCAACCCAGGAGTTGAGACCAGGGTACATCTAGAGACTTTTCAAAGAAAAATTTAAATATTCTAGGATGCTTCTAAATTCTGTAAGTCAGCAATGGGTACTGAAGGTATTAAAAGGGGATGGTTCCCTTGTTGATTCCATTAAAACTCTATCCTATCTTCTGAGTAGCTTAAGATCACAGCATGGGGGAAGAGGGCAAGCCACAGGAATAAGCTGAAAGAGGTAGCTATGCAGTCACAAGATCCAGAACAAAAGCAGGCACAACAGGTTTACCTGAGGCAGGCATGCTGCACCTCACCTTTGGGCCACATAAACCACATCATCATCACTATTATGGGTGTGTGACATGTACAGTTTGCATGTCAAACATTAACTGCTCCTCTTTGACTAGTTCAGAGAGAGGGACTTTGGATGTGGTCAAGCCTGTATTTGAATTCCAGCTCCGCTAACTCATGAGCTGTGCAACGCAGGGAGAACCACTTCACTCTTCAGTGCCATACTTTCTCATCGGCAAAACAGTGACAATACGACTTATCTTGAAGGGTTGTGAAGTTAGAGGTAAAATATAGAGGCAATGTGCCCTGCAGATTTAGTAAGTATTTGATGAATAACAGCTATTAGCTCTTGTAATCTTTGTTTTTGTTATCATCGTAGTAGGAAGAGACAGGGGCATCCCACAGCAAGCCCTCACACCTGCCTCTCACGCCCTGATGGGATTTCCCAAACCCGCAGGGTCTGCTTGCTCCCTAGGAGATCTATGATGACCGCACAGGTCACTCAACGGGCATCGTGGCTTACAGAAGCAAGTAATGGGATGAACAAAACTTCATGACCCGTCTACTCCTTCTTACTCAAGCCCTTTGGTACACAATTAGTAAGCAGTATTTCTAGCAGCTTGTGATTTGCAGTAAGTAATTGCAGACTAGTGCTCTTTCTTCTATCACTACTTGCTAAACACCCACATAAAGTATCAGATCACAAAATTCACTATAAATTGAAATATATGTTTCTCTTTGGGTTATCTGGGAATAATCCAACAAAGACGATGAGGAAAACACAACCCTAATTTTGACTCTTCATTTCACAACACTACATTGATTATTTTTAGACTTAATTTGGTGTACAATAATAAAAAGAGGTATTTCTTATATCTCTGTTAATGTGGATTTTTTTTGGGTTCCAGCCAATGAATTTATACTACCAAATGTCAGGCAAAGTAAAGAAAAACAAAATTAACTCGCTGAGGCGTTTAAGTGAGAAAAAACATTCTCATGGTTCTCTAATTACCTGAATAACGGAAGTCAGGGTTTTCTTTCTAATGGTATCTTCTTTTCATAGACTTATGTTGTTAATATGAGAGAGAGGCAAGAGTGTTAATTATTGTTCTCCAGTTAGAAACTAGCATGGGCCAGGGGTGCCCGGGTGGCTCAGATGGTTAAGTGTCTGCCTTCAGCTCAGGTCATGATCTCGGGGTCCTGGGATGGAGCCCCACGTCAGGCTCCCAGCAGGGAGTCTGTCTCCTTCTCCCTCTGCCTCTCCCCCTGCTTGTGCTCTCTCTGTCTCTCTCTCTCTCTCTCACTCACACATGAATAAATAAAAAATCTTAAAGAAAAAAAAAAAGAAACTAGCATGGGCTGTATTCATGCTCCTACTCTTCAGATTTTAGTATGAAAGAAACATGACCCAAACATCCATCAACTGATTAATAAAATGTGGCCTATCCACACAGTGGAATATTATTTAGCAACATAAAGGAATGAAGTACTGAAACTTGCTACACCATGGATGATTGAAAACATTATGTTAAGTAAAAGAAGCCAGGCACAAAAGACCATATGATGTGTAACTCCATTTATATTAAATGTCCAAAATAGGCAAATCCATAGGGACAGAAAGTGGATTGGAGACTGCCTGGGGCTGAGGTGGTGGTGGTAGGAGTGGGGGGTGACTGCTAATATGGATGAGGTTTCTTTTTGGAATGATAAAAATGTTTTGGAATTACATAGTGATAATGGTTGTACAACTCTGAGTATACTAAAAACCACTGAATTTTATATTTAAAAGGGTGAATTGTACAGTATGTGAATTATATCTCAATATTCAATGTAGGAAATTCTTGCCTGTCATCATCATATTCCAAAACAAACATTCACTGAAAGCTTACCTTGTGAGGTTCAGTGAGTTCTTGAGTGACACTGCATTAGCAAAACAAGTTTTGAAATCCTTGTATGTAAATCTTAAGTTGGTTTCCATAGTTTTATAAACAAAATTCCCTGCCAATTTTAAATTAAAAAAAAAAAGTGCCTTGGGTGATTCTTTCCTTTTATTGGCTTTTCTCATAGAATAAAATAAGTGTTTCACATTTCTTTTTTTGTTTGTTTTTGTTTTTGGAATGAAGTAAAGTCAAAATGGAATTAAGTAAAAATTACATTGTATGGGTTCTTGGAAGCCACAGAAGATCAAATATGGAACATAGACAAAGTGGGAAAAAATAATTTACTTAATCGAGCACATTAATAAAAACGAGCTTGCAAATTAAATGTTGTTTCAAAGCATCTTAAACACTTACTGGAGCATCACACACGTATATTGAAAAAATGTCAAGTTTTACATTTTGGTCTTCTAGCAATTTAATGCAATAAAAATTTCCAGAAAAATGACAAGATTAACATAATTTTTATTTGTATTGTTTTTTTAGATTTTTTATTTTTTATTTGACAGAGAGAGAGAGAGAGTACAAGCAGGGGGAGCGGCAGGCAGAGGGAGAGGGAGAAGCAGGCTCCCCACTCAGCAGGGAGCCCGATATGGGGCTTGATCCCAGGACCCTGGGATCATGACCCGAGCGGAAGGCAGACACTTAACCGTCTGAGCCACCCAGGCGCCCCAACATAATTTTTATTAAAAATGTACACATAACATATGACCAGTGTTATTTTTTCTTTATTATCTTTAAAAAAAAATTTTTTTTTAAAGATTTATTTATTCATTTGAGACACAGAGATACAGACAGAAAGAGCATGAGCAGGGGGAGAGGCAGAGGGAGAGGGAGAAGCAGAAGCAGGCTCCCCGCTGAGCCAGGAGCTGGTCATGGGGCTCTATCCCAGGACCCTGGGATCATGACCCGAGCCGAAGGCAGACGCTTAACCACCTGAGCCACCCCGGCGCACCCCCCCCAACTTTTTTTTTTTGAGAGAGAGACACAGAGAGAGCGTGCACTCACGCAGGGGAGGGGCAGAAGGAGAGGGAGAGAAAGAACCCTAAGCAGGCTCCACACTCAGCATGGAGCCCAATTCGGGGCTCAATCTCACCACCCTGAGCTCATGACCTGAGCTGAAATCAAGTAAAAACTAATGATGTAATGTATGGTGATTAACATAACATAAAAAAAAAAAAAAGAGTCAGACGCTCAACTGACTGAGCCACCCAGAAACCCCTCTTTATTTTTTTAATGTAATGCATTTGGAAGTGCCATTAATGCAAGGTTTTATTTAATAATGTGTAACGATGCGGCATTAGGAGCATAAGCCCTGGAGTCAGATAGGAATCCTGATTCCCCTATTAATGCCCTTGAGAAAGTTTCTTAATCTCTCTAGGTCTCAATTTCAACATCTATGAAACGATAATAACATAGGGTTGTGAGAATTCAATGATGACACATTTAAAGTGCCCAGTGATGCTGGGCATGTGGTCAGCTGATACTACTTTTATCATCATCTTCTTCTTAGCGTTACTTAATGCCTTTTTATGGGATCATGTCTTATTCCAATGACACTTCTGATAGAATCCACAGATTTCAGCTAGAGAAGCAATGACGTAAACCAATTTCAGTCCGACAGAGAGACACTTTCCACTTTCCTCTGTTTCTCTAAAACGTTCAAATTGTAATTCCAAGAAACCACACATCCTTCTTGCTAACAGGCCTCTAACCACAATTTCATAAAATGCCTTTTTTTTTCCATAAAGAAAGCCAAACATAATATCTTGTTCATCTGATTATAAGCAGAATAGCTGCTATCTGAGCCCTGCCATATCACAGGCAATAATGGCTGTAATTACTAACCACCTGGAAAAAAAATTACCTAAGAAAGACATGTGGTATCCATCAATGTAATGAAAAATGAAAAGAAGGAAACAATGCTGCTCGTTCAACCTTACATGTTGATATTTGATTTACGGTTCAGTAGCGTTACATGTAGTCTGTAAGTAATTCCTAGGTCCTCAACTGTGTTTTGAACATGGTAGGTGCACAGAAGAAATTTCTCATTCAACTGAATTCCCTAGTATTATGCTAGGTGACACAGATACACTCTAAAGTTAAAACATGCTCTTTTACCTAAACTTTAAAACCTTATTCTGAAACATGTTGTATTTGAAAGAGAAAAATAAGCAAGTTTGTCAATTACAAGATAAGGTTTAGTAAAGGCAAGACAAACATCAGTAAAATGTTCATGCTGGATACATTCATTCTCTGTGACATTAAACAGATCACATTACAAGATAAATTTAAGTAGTTTAGAAAAAGCTCATGGTATGGTAAACAGTGACAGTAATCTTTACAAGATTCCTCCCTCCCCCCAAAATTATTTTATGTCATCCCAATATAAACATTCCCATTCCTGAGGTTCCCAGATTGTCTGGGAACTATCCCATCTGCATCTCCGTTCCTGGAGACAATCTCATCAGGTGGTCTTAAACATAAAGGCCGGTACTGGTGTTTCCAGAGGGCAGAACCTAAAAGGCCCAAGTGCTCACCAGGTCTGGTGTGAGTAAGCCCCAGATGGCCTGTCACAGCTGTGGAGCAGGGCTTCAGAGGCTAGTGTGGCATGGTGTGCATCTGATCTTATGAACCAGGTTTTAGCTGACCTGTTTTTGGGAAGACTAATGAACTGAGACCACAATTACTGAAGTAATATGATTTGGTAGCTCAAGGAGGTCAGCCTTACACATTTCAAAGCTTGTTATAGAACACTGGGTGCTATATGTAAGTGATGAAGCACTAAATTCTACTCCTAAAACCAATATTACATTGTATGATAACTAACTAGAATATAAATAAAAATTGGAAACAAACAAAAAAAGAAACACAGACACATATATATACATACATATACAAATGCCAGGTCAAAACAAAAACAAAACAAAACAAACACCAAAAAACAAAAGAAGCTGAAGAGACAAATACTGACCAAACCTAAACGCTCACCATTACCCAAAAACACTGTTTGGATTTTGACCAGCAAAGACCTCCTAAAATTTGGTCCTGTTATTCTACATCAGGCTTTTGAAGAAAAACAAAGTGAAAGACCTAGACACATCAATTTCATCTCCACATAAAGAGGTTTTAAAAATCAGCATTTTATAAGGGATCAGGATAAAATTATTCTAACAAAGATTTCACCCAGTTTTTTTTTTAAATGTCAAATTTACAGGAAGAAGCAAAAATAAGATACTAACAAAAAGATAAGTGATAGCATTTAAAAAATTGCTAGTGTGTTGGTCAATCAATCCCACAAATGCAATATAAAGAAATTAATAGTAAATTTTCTGTCATTTCCACACAGAAATCTTTATATTCTTTTTTAATCTAGGAAAGTTTGAGGTGTTTACTCCAGAAATTCACTTTGAAAACCAAGGACATAGATACTAACCTGCTGTCCCTCCTATATCATCCCTGAGTGTGCTCTGACTCAGTATAATTGAGTTTATAATAAAGTAAAATACTTTATAAGGGGGCTTTTATTCTATTACTTCATGAGAGAGAAAAACAATATTTAAACAATCCAGGAAAAAAAAGAGAAAATTTTCCATTCTTTTAGATGTACTGCATTCCCACACACTTCTCCTATTTGTAGCTCACATGCTAGGAGGTGTCTTTGTGTTCAAGAGAAGAGTAGAGAATAACTAGTCCTTTTCATGGAGTGCTAAATGGGATGTACAGTAGTTCAAGGCAGATTAGTCAGCTCCCTGTTGGTAATCTCAAAAGTTAGAAGGTCTTTCTAAGAGTTAATGAAATTAGATCCCATAATAGCCTCTCCAAAGACACAATGCTCTGCATTTATTTAAACAGTTACATAAGGAGTAATACACAGTATTAAAATCAATAAGAGGCTCAGATTGGATATATTTTTAAAACAAAGGAAAGACTGTCCGAGTAAACTAGGTTAAAATGTCCAGCAATTCACTCCCTCAATTCTAAAGTGGATGGATTCTTCTAAGCCATTGCTCCCGTCTCATAAAACCACCACTCTACAAATGAATAGTGTAAGGCTCCAGCTATGTAAAACCCTAAGGCTTAGTTTAAAAGAATCTATAGTGAAATAAGGGAGATGAATTCCCTACAGGCAGAGTTTCACCAGGGGTTATTCTGGAAAACTGTGACACATATCTTTAGGAAGCATGCCAGGGAAGTTCACACTGATTATCTTACTGGCAGTTCTCACTATGGTCCAGTCATTCAATCTCAACCACTGAGGTTAATCTCAGCGGGTTGTTGTCTGTGTAAGAGGCAAGTCTGTAAGGCAAAGTGGCAGCAGACACTAGGGCCAGAAGGGAAAACTGAAATCGGTGGCCCAGAGACAAAGACTGGCTTTCCACGACGGAATTCAAAAACACAATGTTGTAACTTAAATACTACTTCAATTCCAAGACAAATTAATACAGTTTAGATCTCTTTCTCTAATTCTCCCTGGGAATTGAACTTTTAAACTTTTATTTGCAACAGATGACAATTTTATAATTTCTTGGAAAGCCCTTGGATAGAAAGTAAAATTAACTTGGTAATTTAACAAATAAGTTCATGATTAAACCTTATGTGTCCTTAAGACAGTTTTGGATATTCAATTTTAAAAAAATCAAGTGGTCCCCTGATACCAACATATAATGTCTTTAGGGAAATATAAACAGAGAAGAAGGTTTCTTTGTGTTTTTGTTTTTGTCTCAGAAAGACCTGAACAAAGCAAAAAAATACTACTGGATTGTTTAAAAGAATGAACTATAGTGCCTTACATAACGAAAACGTTAAGTGCAACTTAGCAAAAAACTTCCTACAAAAGTCTTTATATAATAATTATATTACTTAAAATAAGAGATCTAGTAGCATCCATGCAGTTATGCTCACACATATTTACTAACTGAATAAAACAGAGTTATCCTATGAAGCAGAGTATCAAAACTAGTTGATAGCAAAGCCTTACTTAGATTGTCGAAAGACAATTTGTCACACCTACTGCAAACCTTTTCTTAAGGACCTCCATTTAGCATCTATTGATTCTGTCCTCCAACCCATCAAGTTAAGAAATTTAACTCTAATTATTATCAAGGTTTTAGGAGATGAAAAATAATTTCTCCTAAAAAAAAAACAAAAAAACACTGGAGATGATAGATTAACAGATAGAGATAGAAATATTTTCTTTCCTCTGTTTCCAAAAAAGATCTGGAGTAAAGATCTGGATTATTCATTGCATAATTTCAGTCTTCAAATCTTAAAAGTTAGTTTATGAGGTAATGTTTTACTAGAATAAAATAAGTAATTTGTTCATGTTTGGAATGTAACATATTGCACTGAGACTGATTGAAATTCTAGAAATAAAAAGCTGAGTCATGTTAACCTCGTCATATAGCTGAAGGGGAGAACTTTTGATTTGTGAACACTTGGTTTGCTTTCATCCAAATGAAACTGCTTTGTCACTGCTACTGCAGTCTAGGAAACAAGTTTCCACTGTCCACTCTTGTGGCCCCCTCAAGTTATTGCACCAAAGTAAAGAAATCAGAAGGTTGAAAACCTGGACAAAGTAGTTAACCAGCTAAATGACTTTCAGAGGCAGGAGATAAATGAGAACGATGCTGATTTCCACAGTCTAAATGAACAGTAGGGTGTGCCCTTTACTAAATCTAAATATCTTCATTTCACATCCTCCTGTGTCCACCCTCCACCACTCTTCTTCCATGTACAACCCTTACTGTCTGTCTGAATCCCTCCCCTTCCATGGCCTTTCCTTCCTCCTCCACCTCCTGCTCCACTCCCTTTTCCTGCCTTCTCCCCCAACTCAGTCACTTTTAATGAATATAACTTTGGAAAAAAGAATGTTTTAGTATTTACTATACTCATTAAATAAATTTCTTTCCAATACTTAAAATAAAAATTAAACATTTTCTTTTTCAAGGAGGGAAATACACTTGATGCATTGTGTACTCAGTGTGTGACTTTCCATTGTTTATTTTTCTGTGGATAAACAATCGTTACCAGGAAAGTAAGAGGTTCCCTTACTATCACAGCATCCTAGATTCATATGGAAGCACAGAGCACAAAGCTCAGATAGAGGAGCCCTGGGTGTCTAGAGTTCAAGTCCCTGACCCCAAGGCAAGGATGGAGGCCAGTTGTCCCCAGCCCATAGGACACTTCCCACAACCTCCCCAGAAGCCAATTCTGCTTTGCAGTGATTCTCACTATTGCAAAGTTATTTTGTTTAATTAACCTAAATAACTCAGGCTAAGCTTTCCCATTCTGCTCATCATTATTCACTCTCCAGAATAGTTTCCTCGTGCTTGAAGACAATTACTGGATTATCTATTGGCCTTGTCTTCCTCATGTATAATCTCTACCTTTAATCATTTAACCTTTTCACAAGGGTTTTTTCTTACTTCTGTCATTTTTTTTTAACTGTGATACTGATTTCTCCAGAGTTTCACTATCACCTTTAATTATGAAATGTGAAAGTGATGAGTATTAGAAAATAATCACTATTGTAGTAATGCAAAACATGAATAAAGTAAACATAAAACACTTTACAAAGTCCTTTCTTGGGTATGATGTCTTCTGATTCTGACAAATCTGTAAGGAAGGTGTGGCAGGGAATAGAGCATCCATTTTCCTCAGATGAGGAAAGTGAAGCCCCAAAAGGTTGTCACTTTCCAAAGAATGTACAGCCATGTAGTGAGTGCCAAGGACTAAACTAGAACTTGGGATTTTTGACACCAAAACTTTCATACTTTGTATTTCTAAAAATACTAGGCTGCCTACTCATACCAAAGCATATGATACATTCTTAGTGAATCGTTCTTTCTTCTGTTAAAAAAAAAACCCTGAACATATATATTAACAATTTTTATAATATACATATCTATCTATATCTATGTATCACCACAAACAAATATTTCCTGCTAAGAATCTACATGCCCATATTGTTGTAAAGAAGGGTGTTGTCGTGGTTAGTTTGATAATCCGAATATACTTTGTTATGTATAAATGTGAAATTACTATATATTGTATAAAATGGATGCTATTTCTTCAATAAATAATATTAGAAAATTTAAACCCCAGAGGCAAAATAATTTTAAAGTGATGAATAAAATGGGTTTACTGTCATTATCTTGTCCCTCTAGAAAACAAAACCCAAGAACACAAAGATACGTGGTTTGGCGATGAGGTTCAAGACAACCCGAGTAACTTTACTGAGACTTTATCTAAATGCTGATGACAAAACTATGAGAAACCTTCTGGCTACTCTGATAATAAACAAATCTAAGCCTTCAACACAGTCCTGTAAGCTCTCACTACAGATTCCCTTTGAAACTCAACAATATTCCTACTTCTTTCTCTCTCAGAAAGTGATTCACTCAGCTTTCTCAAAGTCAAGATTGTCCACTGTTATGGACTGAATGTTGTGTCTCCCCAAATTTATATGTTGAAGCCTCAGCCCCCAATGTGACTTTATTTAGAGATAGTGTCTATGAGGAGGTAATTAAGGTTTAAGATGGATTTGGGGACCCAGAAGTGGGGTGCTACTGTAAGAAATACCTAAATATGTGGAAGTGGCTTTGGAGCTGTGTAATAGGTAGAGAATGGAAGAGTTCTGAGGTACACGCTAGAGTCAAGACCGAGTCAAGTCAAGTTTACCATGAACAGACTGTTGGTACAACTCTGCCTATTAAAGGCAATTCTGGTGAGAGCTCAGAAAGAAGAGAAGACCTGGAAAGAAAGCTTCCTCCATCTGAGAGAATACATAAGTAATCATGAACAGAATGTTGGTAGAAACATGGATATTAATGGCCATTCTGGTGAGGTCTCAGACAAAAACGAGGAACATGTTATTGGAAACTAGAGAAAAGGCAATCTTTGTTATAAAGTGGCATATAACATGGCTGAGTTGTGATCCAGAGTTTGTGGACAGTAGAATTTATGATCAGTGAAACCATGTATTTAGCAAAAGAGATTTCTAAGCAAAGTATTGAAGGTGTGACTAACTGCTTATAAGAGAGGAGAGAGATGAATTGAGGAAGGAATTGTTAAGCAAAAAGGAACCACAAGCTGGAGATTTGGAAAATTCTCAGCTTATCCCCATTGCAAAAAAAAAAAAAAAAAGAATGCTTGCTCTAAAAGTGTGGCTGAACAACAATCATTTGATAAAAAATCATGGGTTGGACTAATGGATTTTTTTTTAAGATTTTTATTTATTTATTTGACAGAGAGAGACACAGCGAGAGAGGAAACACAAGCAGGGGGAGTGGGAGAAGAAGAAGCAGGCCCCCTGCTGAGCAGGGAGCCCGACTCGGGGCTCAATCCCAGGACCCTGGGATCATGACCTCAGCCGAAGGCAGATGCTTACCGACCAAGCCACCCAGGCGCCCCTGGACTAATGGATTTAATCAGCCATCTCAGCAGGCACCAGGAATAGTGACAGGATTATATCAGCAGAGACATTGCCAGTTTGAACTAAAAAGGACAGAGAAAGCAGGACAGAATGAAGAAGGCTATCAGACTTTGTGGATTCTACAGGACCAGACAAAGGAACTACTGGGCAGTGAACATGGGCTATTCTTCAAGGAAAGGGAAGAATGACCCGTCAGGCAATTCAGAGATCATTAGGGCTGCCACTACAAGCCCAAGGGCAGGCTGTTTCCTTACAGGTTTCAGAGGGCTGGGCACCTGCATAGAGCCAAGGGGACAAGGTCACTACCCCCAGCTGAAGGGGTGGGCCCACTCTACCTAGCCATAGGGCTAACAGTAATGGGCCTGGCAGGTGTGACATCCAGCCAAACAGGATTATTCTCAAGACTTAAAATTTTATGGAATTTGCCTTGCTAGGTTTTGGACTTGCTTAGCATCTGTCATCTCTTCCTTCTTTCCAATTTCTCCTTTTGAAAAGAATGTCTATCCTTTGCCTGTTCCACCATCATATTTCAGAAGAACGTATCTTGTCTGGATTCACAGGTTTGTGGTTGGAGAAGAATTTTGCCTCAGGATAAACCATACTTTGAATCTTACCCATTTGTGACTTTATCAAAACCCAGAAATTAACATTGCATTACTATAAACTAAACTGTAGGGGTTTTCTTCTTTAGTTTTACTAGTTTTTCCACTAATGTCTTTATTCTTTTTCAAGATCCAGAACAAGATCCCACATTGCATTTACCTGTCGCATCTCCTTAGTGTCCTCCAATCTGTGACAATTTTTCCTTGAAACTTTTGGAGTTTACTCAGTTATTTTGTAGAATATTCCTCAAGTGGGTTTTTTATGATAGTTTCTCTATTTTTTAAAGATTTATTTATATATTTGAGAGAGAGAGAGAGAACGTGTGTGCAGTAGGGAAGGGCAGAGGGAGGGGGAGGGCAGAGGGAGAGGGAGAGAGAGAATCTCAAGCAGACTCCCCGCTGAGTGGGTAGAGCATTGTGGGGCTCCATCTCACGACCTTGAGATCATGACCCCAGCCAAAGTCAAGAGCCAGACACTTAGCTGACAGAACCACTCAGGCATCCTTATGATAGTTTCTTATTATTAGATTGAGATGATGCATTATTAACATGTATACCAGCATATAGATATATGTATTTTAATATGTCCTATTATCATCATATTGAGATGTATCACATAGATATATCTTATTACTCGTGGTGTTAACCTTGATCATTTGGTTAAAGTGGTGTCTTCCAGGTTTCTCCACTGTAAAGTGACTTCTTCCTTATAATTAATAAATATCTTGGGGTGGGGGTATTCTGAGACTACGCAAATATCCTATTTTTCCTCCAACTTTCATCTATTCATTCTAGCATCCCTTGGCAGATCTTGTTAGAAACAATCATTTTTGTGGTGTTTATTTACCTAGTGGTGATTCCAAATTTTCCTTATTCTTTTGAACTGCCAATTTTCTTTTCTTCTCTTTTTTTTTAAAAGATTTTATTTATTTGACAGAGAGAAAGACAGCGAGAGAGGGAACACAAGCAGGGGGAGTGGGAGAGGGAGAAGCAGACTCCCCGTGGAGCAGGGAGCCCGATGTGGGGCTCGATCCCAGGACCCTGGGATCATGACCTGAGCTAAAGGCAGATGCTTAACGACTGAGCCACCCAGGCACCCCTGAATTGCCAGTTTTCAAAACAAACTGATCCACTGCAGTTTTCTGTGGAAGAGCAAAAGGCAAAGGCCTGGACTTCTCTGCATATTGAGTAGGGTGATGTCCAAATAAGAGCCTAAAGGATCAATACAATAGGAAGCTCATGGGCACTCACATCCAGAGCAGGGACACATTTCAGGCATACGTAGCTCCAGTGGCTACTTTCACTTGATGTATGAAGCCCATCACATTCATTTTCTCTTCCTTTTATGGAGGGAAAGTTTTTGAGCTGAGTTGACAATTGAAATAGATGTGGGGAGGAGGAGGGAAGGGACAGCAATAGGCATTAGACATTTCTTATCAGAAGCTATTTCTCACATCTTCTTTGAAAAAAATTTCATAATGAATATTTGCTAATGTTATAGTAGTATAGTAGTATCTTTTAAAAATTTTATTAATTCATTTATTTGGTGATTGATCTTGGTCAATATTTTCAGAATGTTTATTGTAATATATCTATAAACAATGGAGCATATAATTGTGAAAGATGGAAACAATAACCTACAAGTTGTACATTTAGTTGGAACCATAACAGTTACCCATTCTATTATAGCTAAATCTAACAATTTTCTTATTGTACTTTCTCCTATATTTCACTGTAATTTTTACAATAAAGTATTTTAAAAGTTTTTAAGTATACACGTTCATAAAAATAATTATGAGGAAGTATTTATAATTATTAAAATATTTCTCATGTTTGCATGTTAACATTTAATAAATCTGTATTTCAGACCACTTTCTAGTATATTTTGTGTTTTCAATCTTTTTATAGGCACACGTATAATTTCAATACTTCAAGTCATTCACGGAGGACCACAGGGGAAGGGAGGGAAAACTGAATAGGAAGAAATCAGAGAGGGAGACAAACCATGAGAGACTCTGGACTTCGGGAACCAAACTGAGGGTTGCAGAGGGGAGGGGAGTGGGGGAATGGGATAATCCAGTGATGGGTATTAAGGAGGGCCTGTGTGGTGATGAGCACTGGGTGTTATACACAACTAATGAATCGTTGCACACTACATCAAAAACTAATGATGTACTACATGTTGGCTAATTGAACATAATTTAAAAAAATAATTTTTTTAAAAGGCATAATTAAGATTCAAACTTACAGATCTAAATTGATTCCAAATAGGAGTAAATCACTTACCAGTGTATTAAATTTGGTAAAAAATATTAATCTTCCTTCATTTTTAAATGATTGTTTTATAGGAGCACCTGAGTGGCTCAGTTGGTTAAGCGTCCACCTTCAGCTCAGGTCATGATCTCAGGGTCCTGGGATCGAGCCCCATGTCAGGCTCCCTGCTCAGAGGGGAGCCTGCTTCTCCCTCTCCACCGCACTTGTACTCTCTGTCACTATCTCTGTCTCTCTCTCAAATAAATAAATAAAATCTTAAAAAAAATGATTCTGTTTTATGACATTGATACTAGTGATTTGATAATATCAAGAATTTGAGATAAGGCTTGGCTTCCTCACAAATCAATATGTAAATTTATTCCATTTTTTATTATTTCATTTGTTATATATTTATACGTGGCTAAAATGAATACATGTTTACAGTTGGAATTTTTTTATAATGACATTAAAGGCCTTTATAATATCATGTTACGTGGCTCTATTTCTTTTTTCTTTACTGTTATTAACTTCTGGAAAATAAATAATATTTCATTTTATTTTTTAAAGCGTGGAAATAACATCATCAAATCCTTGAATATACAAGTCTTCTACTCTCATGGATAAGGTGCAATCATACAGAGAAGCTGTAAAATTATTCCTGTTGTACTCCATAGCTGAATCCATTTATGGAACTAATAGTTCGGAATTATTTCCTTTTATTTTGATTATGGAAACAAAGATGGAGTCATTAGAAGTCAAGAGCAGTGAGGAAGGTGAGTGACAGGTTTGGGGTTTTATTCATGACCAGAAGGTAAATAATAACTGAACCTCTAATGTGATTCATTAAGTGACTGAAGACAATTCTGACCAGATTGAGAAACAGGTCCCTTTGTAATGTATGGCCTTTTGGGAATATTACGTCAGGGACAACAGGGTGTGGGCTACACAACCTCTGGCATACTGTAACCACCTTCACACAGGCAGCTCTTGATGATTTATACCAATGAGGCAAACAAGTGGAAATTTGAAAAGGTGGACTATCCATGAAAAATAGAGTTACATGGAAAGGAAGTAGCTTGACTGCTTTGGGCAGAGTTACCATGCTTCTTTTTTTTTTTTTTTAAAGATTTTATTTATTTATTTATTTGAGAGAGAGAATGAGATAGAGAGAGAGAGCATGAGAGGGGGGAGGGTCAGAGAGAGAAGCAGACTCCCTGCTGAGCAGGGAGCCCGACGTGGGACTCGATCCCGGGACTCCAGGATCATGACCTGAGCCGAAGGCAGTCGCTTAACCAACTGAGCCACCCAGGCGCCCAGTTACCATGCTTCTAATGGCTGATTCTGAAAGTGGTTTCTTATGTAATGGCCAATCTACAGTGTGAATAATCCACACTGAGCTAACTGGAGCTTTACAAGGATGCTACTGATTCTCTTGCCAGAAATTCATGGCAATTCTTGGGTAGCTCTAAATGATGACAATAAGCTTTAGACTCTGGAAATTTTTAAACATTACACAAATGGATTTTGTCCCAAATTACAGTCTTAGAATTGAATTTTTTTAAGAATTGAAAAACTTTTTTAAAGATTTATTTATTTATTTGTGAGAGAGAGAGAGAGCACAAGCAGGAGGGCAGGCAGAAGGAGAAGCAGGCTCCCCGCCGAGCAAGGAGCCTGATGCGGGGCTCAATCCCAGGACACTGGGTTCATGACCTGAGCTGAAGGCAGATGCTTAACTGACTAAGCCACCCAGGCATCCCAAGAATTGAAATTTTTAATTGTTGTAACAGGTAATGTACGAATACTAACTTGTGAAAAGTGGAACATTTTTACTTATAAGCAAGACTTAGTTGTATATTTAAAAAGGCTATGTTCTACTTTCAAAAACAATGCTTTTATCCTAAAAGATATTTGTACATAGTAAGCCACAGTCTGCTTATCTGATATGCACTAATCACTTCCTGTTTTTAGGAATTCAGGGCAGATTAATGACAGAGATTTAATAGTAATAGTGACAATAACAAGCCTTATTCAAGCTTTTGAATAACAAGCTTTATCTTTTTTTAATTTATTTAATTCACATTATTGCAATAAAGTTCTTTTAAGTCATGGCCTTAAATCAAGCATTTGATCAGATGATTTTCTCAACCTGTCACTTCATGAGTTCAATTTATTCTCCTTGCTTCTCATGTAGCGTTCCAGATATTTACTAAAATTGTATTTCATTAATATGAACTGTATTTTTATAGGATACATCTTGTACTTTACTCCCCAAAATTTGTGAAAGATGTGCCTTTGAAAGAAAATCTTATGTTAGAACTGAAGTATGCATTTTAAAAGCAACTCTTTCGTGAGAAAGTCCTAGACTTAGGTTACTTCTCAAAACCTTAATTTCTTCATTTGGGAATTTATATTTATCTTTTTGACATGCTATGCCAATTTCAGATTTATTCCTGGCTTACATCCTCATAACTAAAATCGGAACATTACTGTAAGAAAATTTCATTTAATTTTAGAGAAGTGTGACATCCTAAGAACTTAACATTGGGTAGCACCTAAGGAAAGAGGGGTGTATTTTCAGAGTACTCATTCCTAGGCACCCTAGTTAGTCTTAGTCAGCATTGTAGGTGGCCAAAGATACTGGAGCAGGGAGTCAGAGGGTTCAATTTCCTAGGAAGTATCTCCGAAGCAACACTGATTTAGGTAACCCCAGGCCTCATCAAATTTCAGTACAATGATTATGAATGTTGTAGATGAAATTATATTATTCAGCAAATCATAGGGATTATTTCTTAAAGTTCCTTCACATTAGACTAAGGTTACATTAAAGCTAGGTAGAATTTTTCACAGCACCATAAGGTTGATCTCTCTAAGGAAGAAAAATGCAAAACTACAAATATGAAATTAGGAAATTAAAACCCAAGCCTTGGAAGGAGCTGTGCCAGTGAAGGGATAAGGAAACTGAAGGTTCACTGGCTTTGTGGAAAATTTGCCTCTACATATCCCTAGAAAATGTCGGTGTTTTGTCACTTTTTTCCCACCTCAGAAATGGTCTTCCATGAATCCTGGAGTGTCAGGTACCAGACTAAAATATGTTGGATTCTCTTATGCCAGCTACATATAGCATAATATAAGGACAAGTTTAAAATTAATTGCCATGTGCTCTGAAGGCTTCCTCTTCCAGGCTTCACATTACACCTCTAAGGAGCAGTGCTACCTGAACGGCAGGTCTCACTGCTCTCTGCAACCATAGCGATATATTCCATAGGACCTTTCCTTATTAGATCAGTCTCTTACTTGCCCTTCTTACGTTATGTCAGGGGTGGTGGTAACTCTTGAGGTTTCTTTTTATTCCAGTTTTGGGGTGTGATGAAAATAAGGTAAGGCAGACTTCTGATGGAGTTGCTCTTGGTTTTATGAAACCAGAGGAGAATTATCCAAAGACTGAATTCTAGATCTGTTGTGAGATTCCTTAGTGAAACGACACCATTTTTTTGTCAGAATTGAGGGGCCCTCTAATGACCTGATTGTGAATACTCCTTGGGGAGGCCAGAGCAATCCTGAAGAGAAGTGGATGGGGTAAGTGGAGCTTGAACTAAAGCTAGCAATGCTGTCTGGTCCTAAAGGTGCCATGGGCTTGCCATACTAAGACTATCCTTACTTTTCTGTCCTCTACTTTCTGTGTGGTGGTCAAAGTCACTTCCATGCTTGGAGCAGCCACAGGAGGTAGATCAGAAACCATGGAATGGGGAGCAAGAACAGAGGGATGGGGAGATGCATCAGGGAGACAGACCTCAGCACAGCTCTGTGTCCTCATTTATATGCAGAAGATAAAATATTTTGAAACCACTGACCAAAAAGGATATCCCTCAAGAAGTGAATTATGCTAAATACCAAGTATGATTATAATTACAGTATGTTATGCTTCACATCCTTGACAAATCTTAATGAAATGAAACTTTAGGCCTCCTTGGAAACACGGCTATTTTAATGATCAGGCAACTACTATTGTACCATGCATAAGTTTTCCGGAAGACCTTTAAAACATTTCATCTTGGCAGGTTTTTAAAAGAGCAACACAAAACTCACCAATATTACTCTCTATGCCTTTATAAGTTCAGAGAAAGTTTGGCAATTATTCTAGAGCATCATATTTATAGATTTTAGCTGTCAAAAATAGCCTTTTTAATTTTTCTTTTACCAATAATTAGGGTGGTTTAAACAAAACAAAGCAATGAAAACAAAAAAGCAATCCCCTAAAAAGGATGAAGAGCGACTCCATTCTTAAGTTGCCCAAAAGATTGTATTTTTGCTAAATGATACCATGAACCTTTGCTAGGGGTAAAAAAATATATATTTCTTTAGGTATATAAAAAATGTTCTTTCCCAGGAAGTAACCCGAGTTTTTGATCACTTACTTGTTTCAGTTTAATTATTTGTGAACATTATTTAATTTTTAATTTCTTTTTTGTCTCTCATGGGCATAGTGTAATGCTATCTAGTAGCTGCTCCACACCTGCTTTTCAACAAATAAAAATATTCCAGACAAAAGTTATTTATGTCACCACATCACCATCATACTTCCTGGGTGGCTAAAAAGAATAAAATAGGAACTAACTACAGATACATGACTATACAGGGAAAGGACAAAATTTTATTTATTTTATCTTATTCCTAGAATATAGATATGTATTTTTCATGTGTAATACTTTTAATTATTAAAAAATGTTAAACAGTAATTGTGACTGAGGCAAATGTGCATATATGTTTATATACTTTATTCTTAGCTGCACCATAAGGTTCAGGATGTAGATGTAGTGGAAGGAAAAGAAGTAATAGTAAATATCGCTTTCAAAATAGGTGAACAATATGTATCAGATGAGGGAAGAAAGATGAGGAAGAAAGACCATGTCAAATAGAGGTTTAGGAGAGGGAAGAAAATATTAAACAAACATTGAATGGAAAAAGATTGAATATGTGGGCAAGCACAAAATGTGGTACCTATGTCACATGTGCTCATTTTGATGTGGTCCTCTCTTAGAGATTAGTGCTATCTTGGAAAAAATAAATAAATAACTTAAAATAAGCTTCACCTCATGAAGCTTATTTTAGCCCATGATGAGATTCTACAAATCCAGAAAAATAGCTGATTACATGCCAAGCAGTATGCTAAATGCTTTACACATAATGAACCCACAAAGAACATGGTTAGGAAGGGTAAATAAGTTGACCAAATAACAATGCCAACAAAACTAGTTAAATAAGAGCTCAGCCTTTAAGCACAAGTCTTTATATCTCTAAAGCTCATTTAATCACTACACTCCAGTGATCCACAATGGTGCATGTATCACTGGAAATACAGGACAATATTAAAAACATTTCCAAGTCTAAATCAATACAAAAAAGTAAAGCCAGTCGGTTAAGCATCTGTTTTCGGCTGAGGTCATGATCCCAGGGTCCTGAGATCTAGCCCTGCATCAGGCTCCCTGCTCCATGGGAAGCCTGCTTCTCCCTCTCCCGCTCCCCCTGCCTGTGCCCTCTCTCTCTCTTTCTGTCAAATAAATATATTAAAAAAAGGAAAAGGAAAGCTAAATAAATGGAAAACATATACAAAGAAATGGAATCCTTTGGAAAAAAAATCATCTATGTGCTTATGTGCTTTAACTATGTTAGAGTAACTTGATTATATATGGATGGTGGGCTAACTTGTATTTTCCCCAAGAATAACTCTCAATTTAACAAAAGCATCCTGAAGCAGGCATTTACTTTTTATTATTCTGATTATATAATTATACAATAGTGATCATGCTAAATAAGTTGATAAACTTGCAAGGTAAGACTAAAGAAAAATTAATCAAGTTTTAAAAGTACTTTAAGATGTAAAATCATGTCGATTTTATGTTGTACTTCATTCAGTACATTTACAATGTGTGACTACTGTAATTTAAATAGAATAATCAGTTATGTAGAATTTTACATTTTCAAAACAATAAAGACTATAGAATATACTAGTGACTTAATTCTTGGCAAGAGGATTACATTTTACTTTGCATATTGGGTTTCCTTTGGACAGTTATTTAGATGTGAATATCTTAAACACTGGAAAGAAGAAACATATTAGAACTGGGTTTTACTATATAAAATATATAAATTTACACTTGTTTAAACTTCTTTGAAAAATTAACGTGATTTTAAAAATTTTGCCACCCACAACAAGAAGTCTTCCATACATTTTTAGCACTGTTTTTTATTATATGGTGATATTTAGGTTATAATGATTTTGGTTCCAGTCATCATTATTAGTCTGATAGAATACAGTTACGTTAACACTTCCCAACTGAACTAAAATTCTTCTTTATCTACAATTACATTCCTTTTAGTTCATGCTAGTTCTCATGAAGAATAGAACTTAATGCATTTTTCTAGGAACAACACATCACTTATACTCACTTAACACCTTAATGAACAGTGATTTTAAGAATACAGTGATGGCGAAAAATAAGACATCAATAGCAGGATTTCAGCGAGGACTAAAGTGCAAAATAAACAGTAAAACTTAGCAATGGTAGTTCCAGCAGGACTAAAACACTACTGGGGCCATCGGTATTAAGAGAAATATATGGTGGTTACTCAGTATGGAAGAAGGCGCTAACTACTTCTTACACAAACAGGATGCTAAGAAACTTTATCACAAAGTTACCCTTCAAAATGTATTACCTGTTATTGTTGCCTTTTTTTCATTGATAAAAATGGATTATCAGATAGATCTCGTTTATAACAATATGCTACCTGAAGAGGTTAAACAGTTACCAAGAAAGGAGAGAAAACTGAACTTAGCTTTTGGTGTCCCTGCTCTGGACTCTGACTGCTTAAGTTTGAAGCATAGCTCTACCACCTCACTATCTGAGTGATTTTCAGAGAGTTGTTTAATCTTGCTTTAGCTCAGTTTTCCCATATGTCAGATAGCAATGATAAAAAGAGATTGTGGAGAGGATGAAATGAGAACATAGGCTTCAACACAGGCTCTGCTACACAGTAAGTGATCAACACAAATTAGCTTAAGTTATCATTCGTAATGTTCATAACATTTCAATGATATCATGAAAGGATTTTCAACAGAGAAAATATATGATCTAACTTAGGTTTTTAAAGGTTCACACAAGCTTCAGTATGGAGAACAGGCTAGAGGGGACAAGAACAGAAGCAGGGGAAGTATGTAAACAGCCACGGTACTACCAACTTGAGAGGGGAGGGAGTACTGCAGAGTGGGAAGATTACAGGGATATCATGAAAGACTGTTACTTTATCGACTGGACACAGGGCTTGAGAGAAAGAAGAGTCAATACACAATAATTTGTGTTATGGGTGGAAGGGGTTGATTATTTGCTTGTTTTGGGGGGAGGGGTGACTAAGTGACTAGAAGATGGAGTTTGAAGTGGAAGGATCCCTAGATTGGGATGATAATACAGGCGTAGGTTTGGGATAAGGAGATGAGGACAACCAGGAAGTTGGTTTTGTATGTTCAGGAAGAGATGCCCCTCAGACATCCATGTGGAAATGTCAAGGAGGCATTCAGATAAACAAGAGGAGAGGTCTGGGCTGAAGATTTAGAAGTTAAAATTTAAAAGGTTAAATGATATTGTAAGGAATGATACTTAAATGTGCATAGCAAGTTGAAAGAAGGCAATCCTATGTGGACAGTTAACTGTAAGGTAAACTAATTTTTCTCTCAATAGGGATTACTTTAAAACCCTTAATTATCTGAATAATTGCTGAGCTGTATGACTGGCACATTTTGGCATTACCTAAATATTGTTAAACATGTTTGGAATCTCACACTCTTTAAAGTCATAGATCACTATAAAAAAATTCACAATTCTAAGAAATGTCTATCATGAAATGTGTGTATCTCAGTAAGAATACAGGAAGTGGCCAATACTCAGGAAGGAGAAAAGTTTGGTCAGCAGATCTCAACTGTCGATCCAAGGAACACTAGTCATTGTTTAGTTGCAAGAGTCAAACATTAAACTAACTTTCTACAGTTCAACTTGGCAGTAGGCTATAGTCTCTAATAACTTAGCATTTATTCATCCAGTCACTAGCATAAAGATAAAAAGTCAAAGCCAGAGAGTAGAGAAGCCCAGTAAGGGATACACATTTCTTGAGGGAGAAATTCCCATGCATTCTACTAAAGGATCTGAAGGTGCTGAGAACTACAGGTTTGGAGTCAGTCACTGGATCCATGGAGTATCAGGACAGACTTTTAAGAGGAGCTGATTTTTTAAAAGGATCTAAAGTAAGCTAGGAACTTGCAAAGATTGAGATTATGGAATGGAAGAAGCATGCTAGAAGAGGGAGTGCAAAATGAAGTACACTTCTCCAAGGGTCTTACTTTGTCCTCTGTAGCTGTTCCATTCTTAATTTTTAAATTGAACTATCTTCACATCACCAAAAATTAAGTAATTGGCTTTATAAGTTGACAAAAATAAATGTAACTGATTCACAAAACAAATCCCCTTTATTTTCAAAGGGTACTTGAGCATCTATTCTTTCAATATAGACATACGGAATGTAGACTGACTCTTCATTGACAGTCTAAGCACAGAAGGTAAGGATTTCAAATGTTCCAAGAAAACTTCTTGGACTGCCCATAATACTAGAGATGCTCCAAATACCGTAAATGGCTATGACTCATTTGAATCTAAGTAGTGGAGTAAAATGCAAACACTATGACAAGTTTGATCATATTTACATCTTAATGTCACTCAAATATCAGATTCTGAAGACCTTCTCGAAAAAAAGTGATGTTGGAGAAGTTGCAAGGTAAGACTAACAATTGAGAATGGGTGGATTTGGGAATATCGAAGATAAACTAATGTTGCTTACAGGCTGCATTAAATTCTCTTATAAAATCATAACAATTATAAAAGGTTGACAAATAGAAACACTGTGACTACGTCACAACGTCATTTGCAAATAAGTAATGAATTTCTATCTATACAGGCCTTTATTTATTTGAGGGAAGAGATTCAATGTCTTGGCACATTCTGCAACTCTGAATAAATTTATTAAGCACCTCCTAGGAACCACTGTAGGTGAACAAGACCCTGTTTCTTCCCTTAAGCTCTAACAATCCATGAGGTAAACTCCCAAAAGTTTTAAAAGTAAAATAATCTCTTTTGCTCTAAGAAAGTATAATACTTAAATCTATTTCATTGAAAAAGCCCCAGTTATCAATTGGGTGAGTTAATTAAGAGAGAGATTTTGAAAGAGGATGAGAAAAAATTATAAGTGACTCTTTTAAACACGGAAAATCATACCACATTTCTAAGACTTCTCTCAATTCAAAAATAATGACTTGATTACTTGCTATACCTGAGCGGAAGCTAAAAAATATTTGTGGAGTGAATTTTTAAAAGCAAGGTCTTGTGTGTGTGTGTGTTTTTTAAATCCATCATTTTATTAGGCTTTAAACTGTACCTTGATTCATACGATTTTGGTTAAAAAATTTGTTTTATTATGTGGTGTAATAATGTCCTAAAGCACCCAATGACAGAGCCAAATGCATCCCAGATGCACCTGTCACTGCAAGTGATTAGGTCCAGGCCAAAAGTGTCAGAGCCAGAGATAAGGGGCGTACAGTGGACATACATGTATGTGGTGACAAAACCTTCATGGGGCATAAATATCAGGAATTTGAGTCTATGATGTTTATTTGATTCATAAATGAAGAAAACTAAATTTACCTTTCATTAGGTGAAAGGGAGATAAATGCAAGGCCAAGAATGATGAATTGATCTTGGATTCTTCTCTTACAGTTTCCTGTGTTAGAAGTTTTATTATAATTAAATGCATTTTATTATTACAAAGATGTAATAGATGAATAAATAATACGATATCACTATCTTAAATGACCTTGGCTCTGAGATTATTCTCTTTACTGAGATTCATGAAAAATAAATAAAGCAATAAATTTTCAAAGCATACCAATTGCTTATGATGGCATACCAGGGAGAGATGCATTTGAGAACTAAACCCACAGGGCAAACATCCCATGTCCAAGTTAGAGTGGGTGAGAAGAGCGGTTAGTTGTCTTTGTAAAGTAATTAAGAAGTGTCTCTAAAACTTCTGGGTCAACCAGTTCATAACACCATACTGTTTTATATGGTCCTGAATCCCCAGTGAGATCTGGTTGTGTGACTGTCCAAGATGAGCAGACTAGAAGCAGCAACTGACTTTGCTTATATATCTGCTTTTGAGGTCCTAAGAAGGTGAGAAGATCCCATTATCCCACAACAAAAGTGGTCCTCTATAGCTGAGATTCACCTGTACAAAATCAGAGCACAGTTCAGTCTGTGCCAAATATCTGAGGGCACAGTGGAAAATTAAAACAACTATCCAGACATGTGCTCTATGGAATTCCACATGAAATGTTTCCAAATATTTGCATTTTGGAAGACCCATATATAGAGTTTTTCCTTTTGGTTTCAGGCTGATTCACACTTTCATTAACAGCTGGGCTATGACAATAGCTTCCCAGCCGGTTTCCCGATCTGTCTCCACTGCAGACCATACTATGCGCTGCTATCATACCAGTCTTTTAAATTGCTGCTCGAGTAATATCATTACCCTACTCAAAATGCATTAATGGCTCTTCCTTGCCTACACATGGACCAGCATTTCCTCACATGAACATTCACAGTATGCCCTCACACCTTCTCTCTACCCAAATCTCCTACTACTCCCCCACTTTCATGTTCCTTTTCCTCTGGACTATCATCCCCCAGGAACACCATGCACCAAGCCTGTTCATGTTGATCTTGCTGTTGGGAACATAGCATCACTCTCCATTCCTACTCCTCATTTCTCTCTAATTCTACCTTTTCCATAAACCTCTCCTTGCCTTCTCTCAACCAGATGACCTCCTTGACCTTAGAATCTTCATAGTCCTTTAGAAATGTCTCACAGTGATCAACACTCTCCTTTGAGTCATGGAGACTTATTAACTGTCTCCTTACATTTGAAGATTGTGAGCATGAGGTCTGCAGGACCTAAAACATTGCTCAAAAATGGGCAGTCAGTATATATTTGTTAATCTGAACTGAATCTAGCACTATTTGATGTCTCTGGTGGTGGGTGGTTGGGTTATAAACATTATAGGTCCATCACTGTTGATTATTTTTTTAAATTTTATTTTATTATGTTATGTTAATCACCATACATTACATCATTAGTTTTTGATGTAGTGTTCCATGATTCATTGTTTGCATGTAACACCCAGTGCTCTATTCAATACGTGCCCTCTTTAATACCCATCACCAGGCTAACCCATCCCCCCACCCCCCTCCCCTCTAGAACCCTCAGTTTGTTTCTCAGAGTCCATAGTCTCTCATGGTTCATCTCTCCCTCCGATTTCCCCCCCTTCATTTTTCCCTTACTACTTTTTTTTTTTTTTTAACATATATCACTATTGATTCTGAAGGCCTTTTCCCCACTTCTTCCCTTTTGTTTGCACACAGCCACTGAGATAAAACATCGATGGTTTTCTTCTTAAAATCCTTACTACTAAACAGAACAAAAGAAGGTTAACACTATTTATGATAAATCTGTCTGGTTTACTACAAATTATGCAGAAAATTGCAGTACTAAGCATTTTCAAACATTTGAGCAATGCACATTCGGGATTTAGGCAAAAGCACATTTTCCATTGAGTAACTATTTCAATACCTTTACTCTTATGAAAACAACGATTTCATATTAGAATAAGTAGATATGTGTAATCATTTTCATATGTAAATATGGTAGATATAGGCCAAGAATAATCTACCTTTATCTTCATTTTCTATCACTGTAACTTATGAGAATAATCCTAAACTCAAAAAAAAACACATTCAATGCCTTTAAAAGTGATTCTTTTCAACATCTATAATTTTTTTTCTTTTGTAAACTTTTTTCTTTTTTTATTATTATGTTATGTTAATCACCATACATTACAT
>NW_022589714.1:16526463-16697348 GCF_004348235.1 Phoca vitulina
ATTATTTGTTTCAGAGGTACAGATCTGTGATTCAACAGTCTTGCACAATTCACAGCGCTCACCATAGCACATACCCTCCCCAATGTCTATCACCCAGCCACCCCATCCCTCCCACCCCCTACCACTCCAGCAACCCTCAGTTTGTTCCCTGAGATTAAGAATTCCTCATATCAGTGAGGTCATATGATACATGTCTTTCTCTGATTGACATTTCGCTCAGCATAACACTCTCCAGTTCTATCCATGTCGTTGCAAATCAACATCCATAATTTTTTGAAGCTCTCTTCTCCCACAGTACAGCACTCTCTTGATATGCCACCAGCCTCTTGTGTTGGTTCCTTAGAGATTTCCTCCTTTTCTCTCCTCTCCTATTTGTAATCATTGACCAACTCTTCATGCCTAACACATCGTTTTTCACTCCTAGCTTTCCCTCAGAAAACTGACTCACAAATGTACATATTTCCATTCTAGATTTTTCAGCTAAGCACAGCATCTAGTACACAGTTGGCCCAAAATAATTATCTCTTGAAAAAAATAAGTAAACAACAACATAAAATTTCTAGTGCAATCCATGAGATGGCTACAGTACATCTTCACTACATGACCTTCTATCACTCTAAATTCAGTGTATCCCAAACACAACTCAGTATTTCCCCTTCTTCTCCAAACTCCCAAACACTCCCAATCCCCTACCTCTGAGTTCCAATTTCCTTCTATTCCTATTCTTACATTACATGGAAGTCATTTCTGTTTATTTCCTTTCTGTCTTCCCCTATCTAAATGTTAATTATTCCTATAGTTATGTCCCTAAGGTCTTACTTTGGGCTATGTTTATAGCATGAACTTAATCAGAGTATCTAGCACTGACTAAATCCTTCACAAATGCATTTTATTATTACAAAGATGTATTTTTATTAATTTTCAAAGTATCTCAATGAGAAGATGCTATTATTCCTATTTTATAGATGAGAAACAGTCTTTAAAATATTTATTGAGGATATGTAATTATATGTGAAACTGTCTGATATCCAGATGTGTATAAGTTTCCAACACATAGTCAAATATGTAATATCTGTAATTTAAAATTTTCTAGAACATTTTCTCTAGTAAACATTCAGGAATAGTTTTCTTGAAAAAATATTAAAATCACTTTACTCGTATAATTATATTTAGTAAGAGAATTAATTCTTTATATTCACATTTAATAACAGGAACTGTTTTTTTTTTAGATTTTATTTATTTATTTATTTGAGAGAGAGGGAGAGCGTGGGGGAGGAGCAGAGGGAGAGGAACAAGCCGAGTTTGCACTGAACACAGAGCCTGACACGGGGTTCAATCCCACAACCTTGAGATCATGACCTGAGCTGAAATCAAGAATCAGACACTTAACCGAGCCATCCAGGCGCCTCAACAGGAATTGTTATTTAGAACCTATCTGCACTGGCAAAATAAAATGCCACATTCGCAAATACTAATCGGAGAATGACATTAATGTACTAATTCCAATAACTATGTATAATGACCACAATTATAAAATAATGTAGCTGATAAAAATCACCAAAATACAATAAAAATGCAAAAAAAGATGTTTTTAGTTTTTCTTTTGGGTACCACCCATTATGTTTTCCTCTAGTATTGAAAGAAAATAACATCTACGAAACAAATTTCACAATTAAAGTTGGAGATAAAATTACATTAATAGACACTGATAAAAAAATGTATTCAAACCAAAAGGGATCCTTAAAGCAAACATTGAAGCACAAGGGGGAGACTCATTGAGTTTATCTAAGATATGCAGTAAATGGCGTTCTCCACTGATTCCGAAAGCCTGCAGGCTGGTTACTAAACATCGATACAAAGTCTTCGAGACTGGAAGAGTCAGAAAATGTGGCAGCTGAAAACTGTTGTAATAAAAACCCAAGGGAGATGGCTCTCTTAAAATAAATTAAAACTACTCTTGTGGAATAAACAAACTACAGTAAGCAATTGTTATTATGATTCTTATAATCTGCAAATACCTGTGATTATCTATGAGCAAATGGTGCTGACTGAAATGGGGAGCAAGTCCAGGATGCTGTGAATAACAGCACAGAGGAAGGAAAGAGGTACTAAGCCCCAGTTGGGTGCATGGTTTTTTACTTATTTCATAAGGATTACATGACACTTTAGAGGTACTTCTAATCATTCTCATTTTATAGATGAGGAAACAGGAACCTGGAGGTTTCCTCATTTAAGATCATACTCAGAGTAATTTGTGAAGCTGAATTGAATTTTGTCTTCTGACCATGATTGAGCGTTCTTTTTGGCTTGTATAGAGCCTCTTTTCAGGGTTAAAACAGAAAACAGCAATTCTTTTTTTTTTTTTTTATGGGCCAAGACTTCATTTATTTATTTTTTGTTAGATTGGTCATGTGACCTCAAGGAAAATATGGGTTTATTAACAGGTATCATTATTCTAAGCACGGGATCAGAAAAATGATTGAATACGGCAATTCTGAAATTAGTAAATGTTCCTTCCTCCTTTCCAAAGGTTTCTGAGCAGTTCCTGTGACAAAGGTGAGGGGAGAGGTAGACTGTGATATGGATTAGAAAACACCTAAAGGATCCAGGGATGCCTGGGTGGCTCAGTCGGTTAAGCGTCTGCCTTCGGCTCAGGTCATGATCCCAGGGTCCTGGGATTGAGTCCCACATCGGGCTCCCTGCTCCGTGAGGAGCCTGCTTCTCCCTCTGCCTCTGTCTCTCATGAATAAATAAATAAAATCTTTAAAAAAAAAAAAAAGAAAACACCTAAAGGATCCAAGGATATATAGGTCTTCCTGTCCCTCAGCGCACGTGGGACAAGGTAGGGAACAGGAGGAAGTGAGTATTCCCAGTTCCATTCTGCTCAATTACAGAGAATCACCACCAAGCTCTTTGGGCTTTTTGTGGGAGGAGGGAGATGAGAGAAAGGAAAAGGCAAAGCTGGGAAAAAAAAGAAGAGAGAGAGAAAAATGAGAGTGGGACTCTAAGTTGGAGAGAATGATTCAGAGGAGTTAATATCCCACTCTGCTAGGGAAGCACATAATTAAAACTTCTTCATCTTCTGAAACATCTAACTAAAAAAGACACAAGACTATAAAGCCTTTTCCTCTTTTTTTTGCTTCTGTCTCAAGCACTTTTAAAGTTGCCTACACATTACAGAATGTTTTATGTTTGATTTCCTTTTAATGTCCTAGGGAATATTTGGAGTGTTTCTTAATTTATATATGGTGTGCTGTGGTTTACACATAGGTCCCATGAAAAAGAAAAAGAAAAAGATGTGTATGAGTGTGTGCACTAAGACAGGAGGAAGAGGTAACTAAAGGAGATGGAAGAAGCTTATAAAAACTTGTTTGGTACTTACCCTTTCCACCCCCAACACCAAGAAAAAAAAAACAAAACCAAACCAAAAAACCATAATTCATGAAAAAAATATAATCTGAGTTTTACATCAGCATTATGAAGATTCTTATTGAGCATAAGTTTTTTAAGTGTTATTATGTTATAAAATTTAATGGAAAAATTTTCTTTCCCTTAAAAATAAACCCAAATACCACAGACATTTCCCAAAAATTCCAGCTGTCTGCTTGCTCTCCTTGTGTCTCCAGAGCTACTTTATTTTTCCTCCATTGGTAGTTTAAAGGTGTACTCTCTGATATGTAATACCATTTTAAAGAGTTTAACAGAATTAAGATTTTTTTCCTATATACTAAGTTCATTTTCACATAATTCAGGTACACATTGCAAAATTAGAGTGTTTTAATTGGAAGGCTTTCTTTTCTAGTTAAAAACTGTCATCTCAATGAAAAAAATATACTTCTAAATCAAAGGACAGTTTAGTCCAACAATTTAACAAGTATACTAGTATATGCATGAGTGTGAAATTTTGGAAGAGCCAGGCATAGGAGGAAATAATTTCTAATTTGTAATAAAGTCCAAGAGCATTTCTAGTAAAAATATTTTTACATACTACCACACCCAATGTATTGCATTTTTTTCTTCTATGTTGTTTTTCCACTGAAGCAATCATAGACCAAGTACATTTCTTTCTAAATTCAGAGTATCCATCCATCCATCCATCCATCTATCTTTTCATTCATTCAGTCCAAATAAAAGAGCATTCATTTCATACCTACCAGGTACCTGGCCCTATGCTAGGCACTAGGAAACAGAAATGAATAAAATTCTGTTCTCACTTTTGAGGACTTTGCAGAGCAGATTAAAGGGTAATTGGGTGAGGTGCCTGGGTGGCTCAGTAAGTTGGCTCAGTCGGTTAAGCCTCCAACTCTAGGTTTCAGCTCAGGTCATGATCTCAGGGTCCTGAGATAGCCCCACGTGGAGTCTGCTTGTCTCTCTCCCTCTGCTCCTTTCTCTGCTCCTCCTCTGCTCTCTCTTTCATTCTCTCTCTTTCATAAATAAATAAAATCTTTAAGGGTAATCAGGTAATTACAATATAATGAAGGGGCAATTACATTAACTATCTGGACAAATGGTAGGAGAACGAGGCTCTAAGAAGGCAGAAATCTCACCTCTTACCTCACCTCCACACAGGCACAATCTACCGTTCACAAAATATTCTCTCCTGCATTTGGCCTCTGTTCCTGCTCCTTCCTACATGTCCCCTCAAACAGGCTGACCTTTTGCATCTTTCATCCACCAAGTAAGCGTCACCTCCCCTGGCTATCCTCTCTGCTGGGCCCCACGGGGTTATCACTTACTCCATTCTCATAGCACACTGTGTCGCTTCTTCAAGTTTCTCCCTTAAAACTGGAAGTACTTGAAGGCAGGGACCTTCTCTTTCATCTTTATATCAACAGTGCTTATCTTGTAAATGTGTGATGAATGAAAAATGAATAATTACAAGACTCTATATAAATACATCTCACTGTGCCCTCCCATACACATATATCCCCCCCCCCCCAAAACTACTAAGAACTCTTTTTTTTCTTCCATCAAGGTAAGAATTTAAAATATTTTCTCTTTTAAATGCATTTTTCCCCAGAGGGCAAACCATTCATTTACTCCCCTGGCAGAGAAAAATAGTAAAGTGTCAAAATGTCTAAGCCAGTTTGAAAATATTCTGGAATTTCTGGTTTCTTTTCCTTGCTTTTTATACAGCTATATAAATGTAGACCTGTTGTGAAAGTCAGCTTGAAACACACATTTCAAGGTAGCTGCAGTACTTTTTTTTTTCCTTTTGCATTTCATTTGGCTGGACAGTTGTTTAAAATGTGGTATAACCAGACTGCACCTATTTATATTGGTTATTTCAAAATAGATGTCCATGAGTCACTGTTTTTATATACTTTAGCAAGTCAGCCAGTTCTGAGGGGGGAAAAATGGTTAGGGTAAATTATTAGAACAACAATTACTAACAATTACTAGATGAATGATCTAATAGAGATTAAATTAAAAGAAAGAAGACAAGAAAAAGAAAGTTTATATCTCACCTAAGTGCATTTTAATTATCTGATCAAACCAATAATGATGTAAATGTCATTACAGAAGAATAGAAAATGGAGTTTCACGTTATAAAAGGGATACTAAGTATTTAAATCATGAATAAAAATGCATAACTGTCAGAAAAAAACCCATAACACTTGCAATGAGAAAGTGTCTATATTAAGTATATTTGGATATGTCAGTCATTGCAATATTTATTCAATGAACCAAGCTTCTGGGATTTCATTTCTACTTGCCACCTGGTGAAAAAAAATGTGTTAAGTTCATGTTGTCTCTGACCTTTTACTAAAAATTTCATTCCTTAGTCATATTCTGCATTGGTGGTCGGAGTTTGATGCCAAGAATTTGCTTGTCATCTGAATTTCCTTCACATGTAATCCTTAAACTGGATTACACCATCCTAGTGATTGCACTTGAAGTGACAGGACTAGCTAAAGAATTTTCTATGCCCAGGAGCTTCCTTCTTTAAAGAACCATTCAAGAATCATTATAAAACAATTAAAGCAAGGGCAGATTCTATATATTTTGGTCATTTGTGCTCCAGAAATTGATGGTAGTCAACAGGGTATCTAAGTCAATGCACCTATGAAGTCTCATTGAGTGGCACAAACTCTTTACTGAGTCTGTAGCTTTGTCTCCAGGGTCCTGTAAATAGTCACAGAAACTGCACCATTGGTTGCCTTCACTGGAGGATTTGGCCAAATTTATCTAAGGTGGTATGTCTATACATTAGGTCCTTAAGCGTCTCAGATCCCATGGTCTATGAATTTCTAGAAATGTATGCAGTCACATGTGTATGCACACACACGTGCATGTTTGTTTAAAGATGTGGTTTATAATTTTTTCATATTCTGAAAGGAGCTGTGGCCCAAAAACGTTTGGAACCTTAGCCTTTGTAGCGGAAGTGTTGGCCAAGGATTCCTGGCATTATTTGCCAGTCAGTTTTCAGAACCCCTCTGCTGCTGTCCACATATGCAGAGCTGCACACCTGTGGGCAGGAAGGAGAAACACCACTTTCTCCAGGCTCCATTTATTAGTTTGACCACATAAAGTGGTGCCTTGACTCTACCACAAAGCGAATTTCACTTGGTTGACTAATCGGATTAAGCACACAATAAAACTGAGAAGCTCAGAGCTCAAACTGGGCCCTAATCCATATCATCTGGCCTGGGAAATTGAGTGTAACCAACCACATTTCCTTTCTTTGGTATGTGTCCTCATATAAACACACTTAGGCTTTTCTTTCTTTTTTTTTTTTTCTGTTCAATTTCAAACAGAAAAGCTCTGAGAATAATATAATGAATGTCCATGTACCCATCACCCATTTTTCTGTATTTCTTTCAATGTTAGGTCTTTAAAAAAAAAAAGATTTAAAATATTCAGGTACATTTGAAACCCAGCATACCCTCCTCAATCTCATTTTTCTCCTTCTCTCTTCAGATTTTAAAGTAATCCTTTTATCTATCACTTCTAAGCAACTAAAAATATATTTATACCACATATGTTTATTAGTCTAAGAAATACAGAAGTATTGGTTTCCATGTTTTAAAATATTATATACTTCGTTTCATAGTGTAAGAATATTTTCACACCTTACTTTTGGCTCAGTGTTAGGTTTGAGATTTATCAATATTGATTCATGTAGCTCTAGTTCATTTCTTTCAACTACTGGATGGTATTTTATTATATGATGGCACTGACAGTTATTTATCCACTATTCTTCTTATGGATATATTAATATATATTCCTACTGCCAATAATGCTGTAGTGGGCATTCTAGTTATATCTCATGTGCCCATCTGCCCTTCCTGTGGCAGGAAGCAATTCTCCCTTCTCCTTGTGAATAGCACTACTGTTCTTCCAAAGTCATAGGTTCAGCCTCATCCATATTGGTATCCATGGTGCCTGGCATTATATATATATATAATGAGTCTGCTATAAATATTTACTAAATTTAATTACTGCTGGTTTCTCTGTATGGTAATTGTTGGTGTATTTGGCTCAACTTTCTTACAAGATTGCTTATGTTCCCTGGGAGTAGGTCTTGTTATCTACATGTTCTCACCTATCATGCTCTCTTGTACAGGTTCTTTGTATTTAGAAGGTCTTCAATATTTACTGAATGACTGAACAAATGAAAGAAAAGAGGAAATGTTAATTTTATTAAGTGTGAGATATCTTCACATTGCGGTCAACATTAAAGTTTTCTATCAACATGGCCCTTATCCACTACATCAAGTGACTTTTCTACCCAAGTTAGTTTATTAGTGTTTATTGTCAATACTGAGATCGAAAAAGGCAACTATTTCTACAGGAACTTAGAAATTCCCATAAAGAACTAAATTTGTCCCATCATGGCCAAACATATAATGGTTTCTTTTAGTCCCTTTCTTTTAATTGCAAGGAGAAGAACTCCTCGCCTTATATGAACAATAGAAGGTTTATATACATATACCTGTAGATTGGACAGCTGTCAGGAACCCTGGGGGCTTGAAGAACAAGCTAATCTCTGTCTGAGGACTATATGGTTTTTCTCTCTCTCATTTTAGGGCATCTATGCTTTTCTCCTGCTCTGTTCTGGTCCCTTGGATCTCCTGACCAGGTTCCTCTGCCTAACTCATGATTTCTGCTCCCTCTTAAATTCACCTTGCACTCTCCCTTACTGGCCATGACCTGAACTCCAACTAATAGCATCCTTTAGATTTTAACTCTACTGACAATTGACTCACCATGTTTATGTTTTCATCCCATGTCTCCTTAAGTCACCTGCCAACAGAGTAAGGACACAGTGTAGAAAACAGAGTTTTCTAGCCTATGCCAGATAGTAAACATTTTCAGCTTTGTGGGCCATAAGGTCAAATCTATTGTGTAGTATGAAACCAGTGAGGGACAATACATAAATGAATATGGATGATGATGGTTCAATAAAACTTTATTTATAAAAACAGTAGCAGGCTGAATATGGCCTGTGGGCCTCAGTGTGCTAACCCCTGGCCTAGGCAATGGCGACCTCAGAAGGGAGAGTTAATGGGAGGCAATCTACTGATATCCCTCATATAGAATCGAAATGGGAATGGGCAATGGACCCCAGATCTACAAGACTTGACCAGAATCTGATTTTTCTGTGCTTTTATTTATCAAGGCACCTTCTGATGATGATTTGGTTTTGCACATGGCTTTGTCTACAGGAAGATAATTGGATAGTCATGTGCATTTGAGGATTCTAACTCATTAAAATTTTACAAGGGCAAAAAGAACTCCTTCAAATGTGACTGACATGTACAAAGTAATGGTGACTCACATCTCAGGGTTCACAGACATGGCTCGATGGTGATTTGTAATTGGGACAATGCACCTAGACTGCACTTGCCCATAGGCAGCAGTATCACTTTACAATGTACAGTCATGGAACAAATGACACTAAGGCAATCACAGAGAACTTGATGCCAACTAGTTACCAGCCAGAGGCATCCTCAACAACTCAAGAAAGCACACTCCCTACACACCACTTCTGATCTGAAAAGGTCCCTTTTAGTTTCACTGAAGGCTGCTGTATACAGATGCAACCGTAAACCATGAAGACCAATAGATATCCATATGCTTCTTCCTGAAATCCTTGTGGTTTTGCAGGATTGGCAATAACTACAATCTGTTCCACTTGTGGATAACTGTCATATTTGGTAAGGAAAATAAACGTTTGAGAAATCTTACTATTTTTATTTTTAGAGGTCCATACATTTATGAAGTTTATTCTTAAAATAAACTCACCATTTGTTGCTAAAGTTATTCTTTACAAGCCTGTTATTTTTTTTTCAAATGAAGGAGTGTTTTCACACATTTTGATTATATATGTGTAAATGCATACAAACATATTTAAAAGACAATATTCTCAATGTTTGAGAAGAGATACGTGATGGATGGAATACTGCTGGCAGAAATCCAATTAGACAGAAATCTGAATTATTTTAGATTACAAACTAACAGTGGGCACAGGGTGACAGTCCATGGGAAGCCATTAATACCAATGAATTCCAGCTATAATTAGATATGAACATGCCTTATATACCCTTTTTTCTTTTTTTTAACCCATTGTCAGCTTAGCTTCAGCTTGCTTTTAGCCAAGACTACAGTAGAACACAGGAAGTACCTGGCAGAAGTGAAAATCCCTAGATTAATTAGGAAGAAAGCCTTTCAGGGAGGTTACTTGCTAGTTACGCTTTTCATAGGTGGCAAAAAAAAAAAAAAAAAAAAAAAGACTGCCATGACATACACAAGTAAGGAAACAGACAAAATTAAAACTTTTCCCTCTTTTTCTAAAGGTACAAGTTATGAATGGCAAGACTACCAAGTAACCCAAGAAATCAAGCATATGAGCTGAGGACAAAATCAGAAATGGATACTCTTGAATTCTGGATGTCCTACAGAAAGGCAGATTTGAGAACTCTGAGCCCAACATGAAGCCAGGGGACCAAACCTAGGGACTTACCACCTCCTCTGTTCCACAAGGGAGGTGAGGGGAGACCAGAAACCGAAATTCTACCTGAAGAAAATTTCCACACAAAATTTCAGATACCAACTTGATAGCTGCCATTATATCATTAATATTATTTAAGTTGTTTTCTACTTATTAAGCCTCCATTTTGACGTCCTGTGCTAAGAATTTAAGCAAGAGTATTTGGCAGACTTAAAGTGCCCTGGAGTCCAGGCCTTCTCAGGGTGCTGGAAGACAGGGTAATATTCTGTAACACAAATTACCCGGAGAACTCATGTTCTGAGTGTCATACTTCACACTGTAAGACACTCTTCATTTGCAAAATTATATTGGCCAACTTTGCCAAGAGCCTGATTCAGTGGATATTCACTATGATACATTTAGCTTAAATAAAATCTCATCCCTAGAGCTCCTCAGAAAATGCATATAGCTTGTTGAAGAATAAAGATGGTGGTGGTGGTAGGGGGGTATGAGAGAGGACAGAGAAGAAGGTATATGTTATGTACACAGAAAAAAAAAAAGCCACATGGGACAGAGAGAGTTACAATAAAAGGTGTACCTTGTCTCATTTCTGCTCTACAGTCCTATTCTCCATCACTTCCATCAAGCAGTTTCTTCTAGTCCTTTCAGAAACTTTCCATTTGCACACATGCATAAATGGGTGTGTGTGTATATATGTATGAGCATACATTTATTGTGATCCTCGTTCCCTGTAGATTCCATCTTTGCAAATTTTCCTACTCCTAAAATTTATTTGTGACCCCGAAATCAGTGCTTGCTGGGCACTCATGGTCATTTGTGGACATGAAAAAGGTGGCCCCAAATCTGTCTCCTGATGCCACATTCCCAATTGACATGGAAGAAGATAATTCTTTGCCTTCTTATTTCAGCTGCTATCATTGTAAACAAGTATCCTTTTCAAGGTCTATTTAATGCCATGTTTTTCACATTTTCGTGTGGCTTTTTTTTTGGTGGGGAGGGGGGTGATTTCACTGTTTAAAAAGGCCCCTGTATAGTGCTGAAGCGCTTTCTAGTGTTCTTAAGTACAAGAAAGCTATGGTGTGTCTTCCAGAGAAAATACATGTAAGGGAAGCTTCATTCAGATATACTATGAGTTCAATATTAATGAACTAATTATATATTAAATAATGTATCTTTAAACAGAAACACACACATAAAGTAAGGTTACTGATCAGTTGATGAAAATGTGACCAAAGGCTCCAAGGAACCTAACCTTCTATTTCTGCTAGGAGCAATGATTCATTGTCCACTAACTCAGTATTTACAGTGACTTTATAGACTATAACTACCATGAATAATGAGAATCTGCTACATATGTGCATTTTTTAATTTACAAAAGTGAATACTTGTGTATACTATATACACTTTTATAACTTGATTTTTTCACTACTAATTCATTTTAGAAACCATGACATACCATGTCATGCATATTTTCTTCCTTCTTTTCAAAGAATGCAGTTTTCCCTTGGACAATTTTGCCACTGTTGATTTAACTAGTTGATAATGACAGCGTTCTATGTTGCTTCTGTACTTTTTTAATGATAAGACAATGCTTCAGGAAACATTCCTATACTTACATCTTTGCAAACTACACAGATCTCTGAATGAAAGAAAATTCTGGCTTCTGTAACAAATACATAACAGCTGTGGCTGTCTTAGGAGCCATCAAACATTTTTAATAGGTTGGTATTATTACATGGAGTATGGATTTGGCCTGTGAGTTTGATGTGGCTGAGCAGCAGCTACTACACCAAGGACGTTTAACAAATGTCACCTAATCAGACCTTCTTCCATAGGTAAGGTATAGTTTAAGAACTATAGGATTCCTTTACCTGAGTGCCAGTGTAAGTGCTCTGCATTTGTGTACAGATCTGCTCCATGACCAAAGGGAGGCCTTTGTAAAGTGCTCTTTATCTTGTGGCACCAAACCAACCCTCTCCTCAAGGAAAAATGCAAGAGCCATGTGTCAAAGAAAATCAAGACTCTCCTTCTTTATCTGTCCCCGACTCCCACCCGTGTTTGGGTAATGAATGAAGCTCTGAGGAGTGAACGAAATAGCTCTGAATCAGGACCACAGTGAGGGGATTATGATGACTGAGAAAAAATACTGTAGGTATTAAAAACCACCGGAATAACTTAGGGCACAAAGAATGGTTGATAAAAATAAATGAGAGCTGTTCATTTTCTCCAAGTCATTTCTCTGCCTCAAAATTTTCCTAGCCTACAAAGAAGAGCACATACAGTACACATCAACCTCTCAATGTACATATACAAGATTCATGCAAAAAATGGCCATTTATAGGCCAACAATTTTAAACAACCACCCAAATTCCTTTGTTCTCATAATTCATTAATGAAACCATCAATTTTCTAATGATAATACTAACCACAAAAAGTGTATTAGATATAGACAGAGAAATACCAGGAGGGTAGAAATTAAGTTAATTTTAGGCATTCACATTTAAAAAAAAAATACTGTACTTGCAAAGCTGGACAGATGCCTCATCTCTCTTGAAGTAAGGCAAGGAGTTTTCAGAAGATAGGGTCATCTCATCCTGCTGCTCTTGCCTGTCTCACTGTCATGGCCCAGGCTCTCTTGGGCATATAAGAAGAGTGCTAGGCCTGTTTAACATGGCACATTTAAATATAGGCCTTTAGGCTCATTTGAATTTATGGATGAACACACTTGCTTTCCCTTAATGAATTCACCTAGTCAGATTGCTTGTGTGTGTGTGTGTGTGTGTGTGAGTGAGTGTGAGAGAGGGGTGGGGGGAGGGAGGATTTTGGAATAATGTTTGTATGTGCTCTTTCCCACTCCCACTTGCTCAAATTCTGGAGCTATTTCTCCCCAAATTTTGATATCTGAAAGAAACCACAGTGCTGCAACTGAAAGTACTAAGTATTAATTAGTTTCTTACTTGAACTCTTCATTTATTAGAGCCTTTATTTTTTTTTTAAGATTTTATTTATTTATTTGTCAGTGAGAGAGAGGGAGAAAGCACAAGCAGGGAGAGCGGCAGGCAGAGGGAGAGGGAGAAGCAGGCTCCCCACTGAGGAAAGAGAGCCTGATGCAGGACTTGATCCCAGGACTCTGGGATCATGACCCGAGCCGAAGGCAGATGCTTAACCAACTGAGCCACCCACGCGTCCCTTATTGGAGCCTTTAAAGAACAAACCAATATATATTTAATCCCCAAAGAGCCCCCTTCTTTAGAAGTCAACTTCTTTAGAAGAAAGGTCGTAAAAATACCTTTTTCTGGCATTGAGAGATGTATAAAAGAGAAATATTTTTTTGTTAATATACATAGTGAAAGAGTGAAAATGCTTTTTAAAGATTTTATCTTTGGGGCGGCTGGGTGGCTCAGTCATTAAGCGTCTGCCTTCGGCTCAGGTCATGATCCCAGAGTCCTGGGATCGAGCCCCGCATTGGGCTCCCTGCTCAGCAGGAAGCCTGCTTCTCCCTCTCCCACTCCCCCTGTTTGTGTTCCCTCTCTCTCTGTGTCTCTCTCTGTCAAATAAATAAAATCTTTAAAAAAAATTTTTATCTTTTTATTTTTTTATATAATCTCTACCCCCAATATGGGTCTTGAACTCACAATCCCGAGATTAAGCATTGCGTGCTCCATTGACCGAGCCAGCCAGGTGCCGCTGAAAGTGCTTTTTAAAAGATTATTTTTCATATAATATTTGGACGAACAATAGTATCTGTAATTAATTCTGTTCAGTTCTTTAAGAACCATAGAGAACCCTCATGAAAGGAAGGTTAGGGCAGATCACAAGACCTAAAATTGGAGTCATTTCTGTAAGGGCAACAGGAAAGCTTGGCCACCAGTGTTGCCTCTCATAGTAAGTGTTTGATCTTGTGCAAGTGACAACATTTTTGCAGGCTCAGTTTTCCCATCTAAAAAAAGGACTGTTAAGAGTCACCCAAGGTCCTTCCAGCTCTGTAATCTTATTAACTTAAATGTGTCAAATCAGTAGTCCCTGACAGTGTTTTCTTTTTTTTTTTTTAAAGATTTATTTATTTATTTGAGAGAGCAAGAATGAGAGAGAGAGAGAGAGTACATGAGGGGGGGTGGTTAGAGGGAGAAACAGGCTCCTCGCCGAGCAGGAGCCCGATGCGGGACTCGATTCAGTGACTCCAAGATCATGACCTGAGCCGAAGGTAGTCGCTTAACCAACTGAGCCACCCAGGCGCCGCCTGACAGTGTTTTCAAATGTACACTTCAAGAACATGCTTTTATCCATGTATTCAAAAACAAAGAAGTTATAAAATATTTCTAATATTTCTTGATGTCTGAGAAAAGTCCTTTTGTTCAAGCTAAGAGAGCTTGTACAGACAACGGGAAACTTCTGGCCGTCTAATCTTGGCACTAACCACAATGCTGTTGTAAAATAAGTAATATATTATGGTAATTCATTTATTCACTCATTTATTCATTAAACACATGTTTTGCATGTACTTATTATTGCAGTATCTCCTCCTCTGAAGAGGCTAAAAGACTATCTTTGGTTAAGAAGTATAAAAACTGGGGCACCTGGGTGGCTCAGTCGTCAAGTGTCTGCCTTCGGCTCAGGTCATGATCCCAGGGTCCTGGGGTCGAGCCCCGCATCTGGCTCCCTGCTCTGCGGGAAGTCTGCTTCTCCCTCTCCCACTCCCCCTGCCTGTGTTCCCTCTCTCGCTGTGTCTCTGTCAAATAAATAAATAAAATATTAAAAAAAAAAAAGAAGTATAAAAACTACCATTGTGTGTGTGTGTGTGTGTGTGTGCCTGCGTGAGCACGTGCCAACAATTTTAAGGAACTTTCCATAACTTGCACATTTCCACATTTATCATTTCCACATTTTTCAGACGGTCGATGCTTAGAGAGGTTAGTGATTTGCCCAGGGTCACAAGCCTGTGGTGTGTGTGACTCCGAGAGCATTTCTCATTCCCTGGACACAGTTGCCAGCTCTGGGTTATGGCTCCATCTGCTTTTTAAATTTCCTCTGCACACCACTGTTAGAGAGATTCTCAGAATCACACACACTGAGTCTTCCACCTGGTCATGCCAAACTCCATCAGAGCCTTGCTGTTGTCAAGAAATCCTGTTACTCACCTCTGGTTGCTGCCTTGTCACAACCCAAAGCTGCCATCCCAAACTTTCATTTACCATAAACCCCTATCTCTCTTCTTCTAGGATCTGTTCCTCTCAATTATGCTAATCTTTCCTCTTCTTGGGGGGGCCTTTCCTTAGGTTTTTATATTTGTGCTGACCTCCAGCTGCTTGGGGAAATAAAGAAAGGTTTAGTTTTACTCTGTTGCTCCCTAATCTACCATTCTCCCTCTCTCTTTACCCATTTAATTGTCAATTATGCAGCTTAATCTGTCTCCTCCTTTTCCCCTCCAAGCACTGTTTGGTGCCCTACCTCAAACTCTTTAGAACTGCTTTGCACTTATCAGCATCTCTCTCAGGGACTGCAAGATTGCTTTCAAACCAAATTTCCCTGCTTTTGCAGGAGCCTCTCTGAATACCACCCTCTCTCCTGGAGTCCCCATTTCATACCTTCAGGGACACCCTTCACCCTGTGGATGCCTTTTGAGATGCTGATTGCTGTGCCTGCACCCTAACTGGTTGTGGAGTTATTCTGGCCCTATTTCCAGGATATGATTTTTTTCCCCCTCCTAGCACATAGTGCTGCAAATGCTGTTCACTCCCACCTAGATCACTGACTTTTCTTCTAGGTTTTGACCCCTCCCGCTTTATTCTGGCTTTCCATATTACTGTCTGTTTTTACATGGACATTTTCATTTCTCTTCTTTATAATCCTTTCAAACTCAACTGCAATCCTTTGAGCCTTGGTTCTCCTATGGATGCTATATTGCACTAATCTTCCTCTTCTCTGCCCCTTTCACAAACCCCTCTTTCTCCTCTTTTCTCCCCACATGCCAGTATTCCCTAAACCTCTCTCTCACTACATTCTTCTCCCAACACCTTTATTATTTCTTCATCCATCACCTCCACATTGGTAACTAATGACTCTCAGTCCTTCTCTCCAAAAGCCCAAACAAGTTACATGTCCACTCATGCATCCTGTCTCTCCCTAAAACAGAATTTTAGCAACTTCTGCTTGGTCATAGTCACATTTGCTTGAAACCTTGAAACCTTTGATTCTTTCATCTCTTTTGCCTACCAAAAACTAATCAAGGACTGAGAACTCCAGTTCTCCCCTTGAATTCTATTCTCCCCTCCTTCACACTCTCAGAGGGAACACTCCAGGCCAGGCCCTTGTCCTGCTATGTACGTTGTCGTTCCACACCCCGACACTTATTCTGGAGTAACCACTAGCTTTAGGAGTGGTGCTTGAGGCAAAACAAAAACAAAACACATAAAAGATTTACTGTGAATAAGTCTTTTAAATGTATTATCATGTACTTTGCAAATCTATATTAAGACCTCAATGTGAAAAGGGACTTTGGACCAATAACTAAGAACAGCAACAAAAAAAATCAGGTAATTGCCTTTAACCTTTTTTGGAGGAAAAACATATGATCTCTCACCAATAACACTTGTGAATTATGATACCTACTCCTGAATGAGAGGAATATTATGTTTTCTCCAGTACAATGTGATAGTTTCTTGACTATTCTTGTTTAAGGTTGTCTAGGCTACCTCACTTAGGGCCATCTATAAACTTATTTTTATTATCTACTTTTTGCCCCAAAGCCTGGAATAAAACTCCATATCCGTGAGCTTTGGAAAATAGCTCTCCACAGCATGATCCAAGTAGTCTGGGAAGAGCAATTTGTAAAGTAACTCTCATCAAGTCCTACACCGGAAGCGAAAGCTCTGGAGCCATGTAAGGGAATCTTTCCCGCTAAAGATAAGTTTCACTTTCTGTGATGACTACTATCCCCTTCTACTGAGAAAAGAGAATAATGGGCCACTGAAGCATGACAGTCAAACCAAACTGGTAGCCTGAATAGTCTAGAAGTCAACATGATTGGTGCAAATATGATGACTGGATACTTTTTTCTTTCCGTTTGTGTCTCCTGTCCTAACTTTGGAAGGTCTGCAGGACCATGTCAGTTTAAGATTAAAGTAAGACAGCATAATTAGGGTAGCTCGTTTCTTTGGGTTGATTCTGAAACATCACATTGTGTTTGTTTATCCCTTGGTGGATGTGAACCTAAAGGAATTTATCTGGCCTTCTTCTAAAGGAAAAAACAAAAACAAAAACAAAAACATGATGCTAATTTGACTGTGTAAGCTTGGTAAAATGTTGCCCCTAAACAAAGTGACTGTCATTTCTTCTAGTTGTCAAGGACCACAAGAGTAAGAGTAGATGCTCCTTGGGCTCAAGATCCTATCTTAAAGGTTATAAATGGGTTCCCTCAAAGTCTTATGTATTGCCATTCAGTTTCTCTACCTATTCCATTTGATGAAGCAAAACAGAACTAAAAACAGAACTATTGGATTTTGTCATCTGGCATGGTAAATTTAAAACTAATTTAATCTTGCCTTGTAATTCCTTAACCTGACTGCCTATCTAGTTCAGAAGGGTCAGTTGTAGTCTTAAGGAGATGAGTAAAGAGCACCTTAGAGGTCACAATGAACACACACTCTTCCACTTACTAATTTTACTTTCACTCTGAAGTACTACTCTCTAAATTGAAGAAAAGAGCCATTTCGCCTGGAAAAAGTCGGTAAAATGGGAAGCAGTATTTCCAAAGTGTTCCAAGGACATGATATACGGTGGGCACCCAAATACTGAATGAACGAATGAATGAATGAATGAATGAATGAATTTCAGGCTCCATGGAAAACTGGGTATAATATTTTCCTTCCATGTACCAGAATAAAGAAGTTAACAATATTAGAAACTTCAGAGTATATACTGAAGATAGGTATTTCATTTGATTTTTTTATTTAACAGATTTTTGATTTACATTATTGTTCTTCAGCCATTTTGGGGAGAAAAAAATAACATTCCTAAACAAAGTGTTATGAAGCAGCATTGATTTCTTTTCTATTTTAAAAAATACTTTGGAGCAAATTAAACATACTCAGAATGTTTTATTAACTAGAACATTTAGTTTAACTAGTTTAATTACTACTCTTTGAAAATTACTATGATCAGTGGGAACTCCTGTGTTTGGTCTTTGTGCGGGAATGCCCTGAGCAGAACGCCCACCTGCACAGGCAACTGAACACCCAGCTCCAAGGTTTCCCAAGAGGTCAAGAGAACTGGCAATCAGCAGTTCTTTACATGGTGATCCTGGAGTTTACCTTGTAAATCCCTTCAATAGCAGCAATAGCTAAAAGCCCTGGAAAAGGGCCAACCTTTGCTTTTATCCTAAGTCAATTCAGAGAAATGATTTTTGTAGCTTAGTAAATAGTAAACTAATGTCCTTATGGAGCAAAAATTCCTTGAGAGAACAGGCTGTGTTTTATTTTCGTTTAGCCCTCATAGTTCCTACTCAGGCCCATACACATAGCATGAGGTCAGGTTATTGAACAAACATTGAAGAATTATGTCCTAACTTTACAAATCAGAAAGCTGAGAAATGTATCCACGAACTCAAAACATGAGGAGAAGAATCCAAATTCTCAATTCCATCCAATCCTAGATTTATTCAGGTGTGAGAGAAAACAGGTTTAGAGAAATGGGACCCCTAAAAGGTTCGCATTCTATAAAAGGTTGCAGAAATAGCTTTCACATGGTCTATGCTTTGGAAAAATTTCCAAGTAGGAAAAAATACAGGTGGTTTTCTATCTCATATATATACTCCTATGACACTTGCATTTTGAATCCATGCTTTAATCTCCCAATTAAAGAGGAAAACTACAGCTCTCTGTTGCCAAATTATAGATCTATTTCTTGGCTCAATGAGTAAGGAAACCCCTAATGACTTTAACAGTCTATGTGCTAAATAATTTTAGGTTAACTACTATTCAACTATATGTTATAAACAGATTTAGACTTCTTTAATGTACCTTTTTCTGTAATAATTCCACCTGGAATAAAAATAATTTTCAATTTATTTCTCAACTGTATACTGTGGTCAATTTCCAAAATGGAAAATATGATTTTTAAAAAAACTATTTATTGCATATCTATCTGAATATATCCAGATTTCAGAAATAATAAGTAGGTATTAGAAAACCACAGGGCAATTTTAAGACTTCACTCCCTTATTTTCTAAGAAATCTAAGCTTAACTAAAACTCCAAGAAAAGCAGAGTTCTCTAACCCTCACATCATTCTGGAGGCCTCTGTTAATTACCGCAGAACAATGTGTAAATTCGGTAGCCCAGTCTACTTATGCAGTGCACTCCTGGAGCTTGTAAGCAGTTACAGGGTCAACGCATCACCTGATTAAGAGCAGACAGGTTTAAGAGAAAGAGAATTAAATTATACAACATGGCATAAAGATATGTGCAAAAACACCATTCCAAAAAGATAGATGCATGGAGAGGAAGGAAAAAACAAACAAAAAAAACTATGGGGGAGAGGGATAACAATGGGACAATTGGGAGAGAGAAAAGAAGAAATATCCAGAAAAAAAAATGTATATATAAGAGGAGAGAGAGGGGGAAGCAAGGAGGAGAAATGAAATGTATTTATACCGGTGTGAAGAAAACAAGTGTATTTTATTTATTAGTTTAAAGAAAGAAAATTCTATAAAATCTGTTTGGAGCAAATGGTTCTGTGTTCAGCCATTATGAAACTTAAAAGAAGCAATTTCTGTTATTTTAAAATGAATCTTACATATTCTGCAGTGACGGTATAAATTAGAAATTCAATGTTCATAGGAAATGGTACTAAGAAGTTATAACAGCAGTTCAGGTCTTCAATACAAGTTGCTGTACAATTTAAACTAGGAGAACTTAAAATTTGTGTTTGGAAAAAAAAATAGATTATAAGATTCAAATAGTCCTATTGGTAGCAATAGGCAGGGAGAATTTCAATTAAAAATAAAGAATGAAAATCTAGGAGATACAAAAGAAGGTACTTTGGTTTCTTTAGACGGAAATTATTTGTGAAGAATTTGATAAATGATCCAATTTGAAGACAATGCAAAAATGTAATTAAAGGCTAAAGTAAATGGTCCAAATAATAAAAGCTATGGGAGCTTAATAAAGGTAAGGAAATAAGCCAGAACTATCAAGAAAAACTTTATGGAAAAATTACAACTCGAGTTGGTTAGAATCTGAAGACAGAGAAACAAACATTCCTACTACTGCTAAATTATATGTAATTCTCTGCTACTAGATCATAAGGGATTTTAACTATTGTTCATTTCCTTCAACAAATATTTATTGTGCATATACTGTATCGCTAAGAGTGATCTATATGAGACCCAAAAGCAGTTTTTGTAATTATGCTGACAGGAGGAGCCTTGGGCCCACAGGTATCATCACAATCAAGATACAGTGGCTAAGAACATGGGCTCTCGGCCATTCTGCCTTGGTACAAAGCCCTATTCTGACATTAATTCAGTGGCTGACCTCAGACAGATCACTGAGCCTCTCCCTACCTCAGTATTCTAATCTGTTAAAGGGAGATGGTTAATACTAATAGTATCTTTTAGAGCTATTCTGAGGATTAAAAGAGAAGATGTGCATAAAGCACTTAGAACAATATCCAGCACACAATCAATAATTAAAATGACAATTGGTGGTGGTATACAATCTTCTTTCCTATATCCTCTCTTGCTTTCCCCCTTAGTCTTGTATTTCCTTCTAGCTAGTGTTCCCATCTCTCTTCTTATATTCTTGCTAAACTAACTGAATATATGGCTTACACTTGCTTTTTTCTCTCTTCATTTCTGATTCATTTCTCAGTTAAGAGCATTCTGACTTCTGCCCTAACCACTTCACTGAAAGTGAACAATTGGTGAGTTTACAAAATCACTGAGGGCTTCTACGTTGCCAGATCTAATGGTAACTCCACGGTCCTTTATCTTACTAAATCACTGTCTACATTTCATAGTTGACTCTTTTTTGGAATATATCCTTGGTTTCCATGACCACCTGACCATCTTTTTGTCTAGTGTTTCCTTACACCTTGCTGTCTATCCTATTTAATGCCCCCTATTTCCTCCGCTTACCCTTTATATGTTGGTATTCCTCAGGTTTCCATCCTTTAGCTACCGTCCTGTCTCTTTACATGCATTCGTTGTATTTTTAACTCTTGTCTATGCTTTTATGTCTTTTAAATCTTTATTCACAGCTGCTGGAGATATATAGTTGGAAATCCCAGCCACAAAAAGCTCAACATCTCCAAAGCTAAATTCATTTTATCACCCCCTAACATTCCACTCACCCTGTTGTTCCATCTGTTTTTGTGATCTCAGTTAATGGCCCCCCCCATCTAGCCAACCACCCAAACCAGGAATCCAGAAATAATAAATCTCTCTTCTTCATTTTCCATAATTCACTACATCATTAATATATTTCAACTCCATCATCATGTTTTTTCTCCATCTTTACTACCATTGCCCCAATCCAAGTCCAAATTATCTCTTGTCTAAGTTGAAACGACAGTTTCAAAAGATCTCCTACCTTGTTTGTTCCTTTCAAGCCAGTATTAATAATACAGCTGATAGAGTGATCAATCTAAAATGGAAATTCAATATCATTATTACCTGCCCAAACCCCACCTACCTCAAAGACTGCCTATTACCTACAGGATAAAATCCTGGGCCTCTAACATAGCAATATAGCCCCCCACTACATTATTTCTATTTTTCTCTCTAGTTTCAATGCCACCATGCCAAGTGTGGTTATATGCATATATAATATATATGATGTTGTAATACCTTGATGGAATATTATTATGTCTATTTTACAGATTAAGTAGAGAATATTGGCAGTAACTTGTTCATAGTCAGCAAATCAGTAACACTCATAATTGAATCCAAATGTAATCATATTCCCTAATGGAATTTCCTTGAGGTCAAGGGCCACATCATTCCCTTTTTTGAACCACTAACATACAGCACATTAACTGATTCACATAATGGCTATTAATTTAGTATTATACTGAATTGACTTAAAAAAAAAGAGAGAAATAATAACATGATTGTAAAAGATCATCCTGCCACTGACTGAAGGAGTAGATATTCTAGAATTACCTCACTCGTAAATGGAAGCAATGAAGACTATGACAATTTGTAAAAAGTGTTCATATACATTGAAATAGCTTTCAAATTATGATACAATCTCCATATTACCAAGAGTAACTTTAAGATTCTTTTTATTTTTAAACTGCATTTTAGTCAAGTGTCTTATTTACTTTTAGAGGAGCAAAAATAAATGCAAATAGTTACATTAACAAGTTCTCTGCTAAATGATACCCTGTGTGTATATACATATTGTGTATGTATTTGTACATGTGGAATATATGTGTGCATATATATACATATATAAAAGTTCAAACTATTTTTAAATTTAGAATTAGATGACTTCAATAACATTTAGGAAACTTGTTCTTTGGACAAACTGATAACAAAGGATCAAAAGAATAAGCCAAAACTCTGAAACCCATCAAAGAATTTTAGTAGTTATGGAAAAATGCAGTTGTATGGCCAATCTGTCTCCCAGGTTGCAACAAAATAAAACTTCAAATGGCATGCTTGTAAATAGCTGAAGAAAAGGAAATTAAAATGGAAACATCTACAAATCATTAAACATAACTATGAACTATGGCTATTCAACAATTGGACTTTAAGTAGTTTCACATCACTGGGATAGGATAAAACATGCTCTGCTGGCATTTTCATCTGCCAAAATAGCCATTTGCAATTAAAAATTAAAACTGGCACCATTTCTTTGCAAGCAATTATCAAAAGGCTGCTGGCATCTTCCTTGTTTATAGTGTTTCTTGTATCAAGACTTCATTCCATTTGGAAATATTCTTTTCTTAGATTTTATTTCTTTTATGCCACAATATTCCCAATACTCATATTTTAACACTTTCAACATTTCTAATTGTAATATGATCCTCAAATATTGCAGCATTGTTTAAATTTCTGAAAACAGACTGATGTGAAGAATATATGCAGCATTTTATGTTACCATATTAGCAAGGTATAAAGCAGTATAACTTGTATAAGCCCTCTCTACAGATAAGGGAAGTGATTTTTAAGGAATGCAGGAGTAAAAATAAAATGCAAGCATCAATTTCTATGGACAGAGACTTAATTCCGAATAGAATATATATGTAAATAGTAAGGTCATTCATTGGGTCTAATTGAGTCCCGACACGGGGATTATCAACAGTGTAAAATCTTATTTTCCACCTGAAAACCAGTGGTATGTTTTGGAGATTGGGGGTAACAGTAAGTGGATCAATCTGTATGTATGAGCATCTTCTATGTGGCAGAAATGTTCTAGGTGCTGGTGATATGGCAGAGGACAAGATGGAAAGAGTCCCTGCCTTTAAGGAATTGGGTAGAGACAGGCAACAAACTATTACTCCTCCAAGCCTAGGAGGGATGTGTTCTGTTAACTCTTCAGAAAGATCACTTTGGTTACTATGTGGCACACAGGCCTCGGCCAGGAGTTAGGAGTAAAGTTAAAGTGACCATTTAGGAGGTGGTCCTGCAACTCAAAAATGAGGAAGGGAAATGCTAAAAAAAGATCAGATCCCTTCTCATTACAAATACACCTTCCCTTTATGATAGAATATTAGACAATTTGTAGTATCCTCCACCAACTTGGCTGGATCACAGACACTGGACACTGATGTGCCCATTTCACAGATAAAGATTTGGAGATCCAAAAGAGTAAAATCGCTTATTCCAAGTCACAAAGCTAATTAGTGGGAAAGTTGGAAGCAAAGTAATGGTCTCCCACTTCTAGCCCCCATACCCTCCTCCTCAAAATGAATCATCAGTATCTTCTAAGAAAATCCAAAAGATTTAGTAGTTCCATCAGCTTTAGTTCACTCTGAAACTCCTCTATGAAAGGCTTCTAAGAAAATTTTACTTACTCATTAAACAAGCATTTATTGAGGGTCTACGAGGTACAAGGCATCTTGCTAGGTGCTTGGGATTCAGAGATAAGTAGGAGATTTTCTGTGTGGGAAGTTTGCCCTCCTGTGGGAGAGCCAGACCAAGTAGCTCACAGTGAAAACAGTGGGACAAGCACCATTACAACGACATCCTGAAGTGCCATGGAACCTAAGACAGGGGCACCTAAGTTATTCTGGCAGTGGGGAGATGTGCCTAAGAGGAAGCGATCCTTAAATTGTGTTTTGAAGAAACAGTGGGACTTAGCCAGAGTGCACAGAGTGGCAAGAATTAAAGGAAACAGCATGAGCAAAGGCACAGCAGTGTGACACAGGATGGAGTAACTGAGTAAGGCTGGAGCCCAGGGTGTACATTAGAGGTGAAGAAAGAAAGATGGACAGAGGCCATGTCATAAAGTGTCTTGTGTATTGTTCCAAGGAATTTGGTTAACTTACACTATTGTCTCCACTTTCCCAATTCTTAACCTTCCTCAATCCACTTAATTCACATTTATGACCCTCACCACAAAGATTATAGGTAAGGGGATGATATGACAAGATTTACATTTTAGGGAAAACACTATGGTGCCGGGGTGGAAAGCTGGAAGGCTGAGAACAGAAACTGGATGATTAAGTAGGAGAATATCACAAATAATCCAATGGAGGTACACAAAGAAACAGAGAGGGACAGTAGCAACAGCAAAAGAGAGAGGGAATAGATACAAAAAATATTTATAAAGTGAATACACAGAATTTAATGATCATTTGGATGGCCAGCAGGAGCAAGTATGACAAAAATAAAGGCGTCAAGGATGACTTGCAAGTTCTTAGCTTGGGTGACTGGACTATTTCTTCTAGTTTAAAATATCTATAAGTTCTGATCCATAGCATTATACCAGGCAAAGATATACTGGACAAAGTGAGGAGCTACATATATCTGCCACCCTATTTCCTATGCCAGAGCCACATTTGTTGCATCAATGCAGATTTATATATGAAGACCATCAGGTGTTCTACTACCACCATTATTCTTCTAAACTTTTCCTAAAAAGAAGATGAATTTAAAATGGACAACCAACCTTCAAAGAAATATACCACCTCATATTTGAATAGCTCATCTATTAAACTGAAGAACAGCTGAAGACAGGAAATGAGGAATCACAGCTGTCTGGTAAATCCTAAAGAATAGTAAGAGAATAGACTCTCCTAATCCCCTCTAATTTATAAAGACTGGAAGAATGTATTTGAAGTAGGTCATCTCTTGTTCTTGCCAGACATCTCATCAGTAGATTAGGATATTTACACTTGAAAATACATTTTATACCATTAAAATACCATTATAATAATGATTTTTCCATGTTTAACAAAAACTTTTCTTTACCTGAAACATAACTTTAAACATATTTTTCTTGCTTCTTGGCAGTGAAAACACTGGTCGACCCTGTAAATCCATCCCTGAAGTACCTCATTAATCACACTGCACTTGCTCTTGGCAAGAACCTTAATGTGCTACAAAAACTGTTATTAAAGTAAGATTTGGGGATTCCCACGCTGGCAGGGAATTAGTTAGTTACACTGCTTTAGAAATTGTTTTCATATAATTTCCTTTATTATTAATGGTCTTGTTAGACTTACAGCTCAAAATAACTTTCCTTTATTCATTTAATGTGTAAAGCCTAGCTTTCTAAATAAACTATAAGCAGCAATTGCAAAGATGGCTTGTCCCTCAGGGTGGGCTATAGTTGTACAGAATCCTCCCAGAAGACGATGCTATCTATTCCCTCTTCCTGCTAATGTGGATCTAGCACCCCTATCTAATTGCTCAAGCATTACAGTTTCAGACTCTAGAAATGTATAAAGCAAAGCTTTCTACCAGCACATGGTATTGACAAGCACATAATTTATTTCATATCTCCCACTAAACCCATGGATAGGCTGATAAAGTCTGGTGAGCAGAGAACTATCTAAACTTGAGTCTCTTGAAAAATCACTTGTTAAAAATTTTAAATTCTGTAAGGCCACAAAAATCTGTTAAACATTAACATATTGAAGAGAAAATGTTGTATTACAGTAAGTCCTCATTCATGTTCAAGGGCAAAACTTAGGAGATGCAAAGCATGAGCATCAGCCACAGTTGTCTCTCTCTCCAATATACAGTGTATAATTTACGAAAAAGTAAAACTCACGAATGGCATCATATTGTAAATTCAAATATACAAATATTCTGAGCATACTCTTGTAAAAAAAAAAGTCATTTTCCACATAGTATATATTTTGCTGCCAAATTGAGCATAGATCGTTATTGCTAAATGTTTTAGTAGATCCTGACAGGTTAAAATAATTTATCAGGTTCAATAGGTAACAGGATTAATTATATGTATCAACTCAGAAAGGGCAAACATGAAAAGAATCTGTAGTATTTCTCTATGTCTATCATTTATTACAGTAACAACATCTAAATCAATGTGAATCTTACATTAAGTGAATAGTAAAAGTTATACTGTTTGATGTAATAATGATGCTATACAACGTTCTCCTTGTGTACACTGTAAGATGGAAAGTTGGCTGGAATATTCTACCTAATGCTACATATTCACATCAATCTGAGACTGTAAAATTTTCCAGACACCAGAGCCCCACAGATTGTAGACTCCACCAATTTCCTGACTCCTACGTGGTCAAATTCCAGGTTCACCTATTTACAAAACCAGCCCCTTCTTCCATGTTATTTCAAAAAGTGCTTCTGGTGTTGACGCCAATCCTCCATCCCAGGTGAGAGCTATGTTTGGATGACATGCCTCATTTCTAAAAGAAACCTAGTTCATGTGTTCAAAACCTATTTTACTAGGAAACAAGGAAAGGAACAGTGAGTGCCTGCAACTTTTCTCTACAGGTCTCCTAAGGCTGATGTCTTTATATTTCATTTTAACATAAAGAAGAAGGAAAAAAAAAAAAAACTAGGAAGAGATGAAAAAAAATAAAAAAAGAAATAATTAGACAGGATACAACGGCATAAAAAGTACCTTAAAACATCCAGATAAACCTAACTCTAACAGGAGATTGAATGAATGGACCTTGTGGGAAAAACAGTAGTAAACTTTAAAGCCACTGAAAGGTTTTAAATGCCTAAGGGAAAAATAAACATTTGCTTCCAATCATTTTCTCATTAAGCATTCTCTGCTAGATGGTGAAGGCTTACTTACACACACACACATTTTGACTCAGCGGCACAAATACCTACTTAACCCACGGCCTGATCCCTGTCCCAGGTGGCCCCTCTGCGCGTTTGCTATTGCACTTTGACCCGGGCTCCTGAGCCCCAGGCTCGCCACTGGCCTCTGCCACCGCGCGGGAGCATCACCTCGCCCCGCCCAGCTCGCCTTTTCTAGACCTTGGCCACCTCTGTGGCAGGAAGGGCTACACGCACTGACAGATTTTCCGTTAGTGGTGGAGGTGGCGGCGAGGCGTGTTTCCGGGCGCACTTAAAACCTAGCTGCTCTCCCCACCAAGTAGCAGCTTCCCCAGCTCCGCCCCAGGGCTGAGGACTCAGCCCTCCGTTTCTCCTCTCACCACCCCGTCCAACCCTGCCATCACCTCCTAACCTCTCCAATACACTCTCACAAGCCTCACACCGGCGCACGTCCTCCCTTTGCCTTTCCCAGCTCCCGGGCGCCCCTCGCGGTTGAAATTTACGTATCTCGGGACCTAATCGCTCCCAATTATCCGCGCAGCCTAAGTCCCAGGTCTGCCTGGCTCTCTCCTTCGGTGCCTAAAACTGCGGGGCAGCTCACTGGGTGTGTTCGGGGAGACGGTTGAATCTGTAGAGGTAGAGGAGGTGGGGCTCAGGGAGGTGGAAGGCTCTAGGAGGAAGACCATAAACACGTGCAAAGAAATAAAAGCTACCACGTGTGCGCGCGCGAGTGTGTGAGAGTGTGTGTGTGTGTGTGTGCACGCGCGCGCGCCGGGCCAGGGCGTGGGCGCGGAGCGCGTCCCAGGGGGCCAGGCATACAGACCCCCTGGAGCGGGCGTGACGGGGGGCGCGCGGGGGCCGCGGGTACTCACACGAACGCGTGGTAGATGAACGCCCAGCCGCGGGGTCTCTCCAGCACGTTGTACAGATAGTTCTGCACCCGCCGGTACTTGACGTTGCGCCGGCAGCTCTGGCTACTGGTGTACGAGAGCGGCTTCCCCAGTAGGCTCATCCGGGCCCCCTGCTTGCCCCGGCGGCTCTCCCTCAGGCCGCCGCCGCTGCCGCCGCCGCCGCCGAGCGCGGCCGCGCGGGTGCCCAGCAGCAGCAGGCCGTCGCCCCTGGCGGCGGCTGAGTTCAGCAGCACCCTGCCCCGGCCCGACTCCACATCCTTCATGCCGCTGCCCAGGCGCCCCCCGCCCGCCGCCGCCGCGCCGCTCTTCACCCAGAGCCCGGCGGCGCCGCCCTCCTCTCCTCCCGCGTGGTGGCGGGGCATGGCATCACCACGGGCACCGCGAGGGGGGCGCCAGTGCCTGTGGCGGGGGCAGCGGCCTCATGCGCGCGGGCGGGTTTCGAGGAGGAAGCCGCGGCCGACGGAGCGCCCGCCGGCCCGCGACCTCCGAGATAGGGGCGGGGAAGCAAGCAGCCAGCACACCGCCGGGGCTTCGGGGTGGGGGCGGAGAGGGGTGTGCGAAGGAGGCCCAATTTCTAGCAGTCTTTAGCTCCAAATTCGAAATGAGGACCTGTTTGGGGGCGTCACTTTGAGAGGGTTTCTCTTGCTCCCTCTTATTCCCGCAGCTATCACTCCCTCCTTCCCAAGTGCCCCCAGGGCTGGTCCCGCGGAGTGCGGGGCGCTCGGAGGCGCGCTCCCACGCGCGCACACCCAGCCCCAGGCTCCCCCTTTCTTCTCGCACTCGATTCCCCACGCCCAGACTGCGTCTGCCCCCTCCCCCAGAGGGGACGGGGCTCGGAAGCCCCTCTCCTAGGCGCGACTTTGTTTAGTTCTCTCGGGGGCTTGGGAGCTGTCCGTAAGGTAAGTCGGCCTCGTGCCCTGAGGAGAAACTGGAGATGCAGGTCTCGCTCACTCCGGCCGCTACGATGCCGCGCCAGGTCCCGCCATCCTTGCGCAAGGGGTGTGAGCGGGAACGGCCCTGCCCTGCCCTGCCCTGCAGGTACGAGCCGGTCTCCCGGCGCGTGGGGCGACGCTCCCGGCAGTGGCGGTCGGGTTCCCGCACAGCTGGAGGGTTCCTGCCAGATCAGTGTGCAGACCCGCAGGACACGACTCCCAAGCCGGAGAGGCGGGGAGCGGGCATCTCCCCGCGGCTCACTCCAGCTTTCGGGCTGTGACTTTCCATCCCAGCATCAGGTAGCAAGCCCTCGAGGAACTGGACATCCTTCCTAGCCCGGGGGGTGGAGTGTGGGGAGGGCATAAAAACTACAAAGTGGCTCCTCCGCGGTTAACGAGTTGCCCCGGGGCTCCGCCTGACAGCGGCGCGAAGCATGGGAGAGCGAACTGGGTTTCCTTAGTCAAGAAATTTCCATTTAAGTCCGAAAAAGTCATAAAACTGTTAAGTCTCGGCAGTGGCAGCGGCGGGCCCAGCGTCTGGGAGAAAATTCCCGGAGGGCAGGGAGCCCAAGACACCAGCTTCTCGGGGTCCTCACCCCACCCCTTGTAGGCTGTACCTTACACGGTGAGAGACGTGTGGCGAGTTAGGACTGGCTGAGTCTCCCACCACCTCTGACACTCTGGCGACCCAAAGCGTGCGCGCCCTCGGCGGGGAGGGAGGCCACGGTGCCACTGGCTTCGGCCTCTGGCCTTCAGCAGCACTGCGTTATAAAGCACAAGCAGTTAAACCTCACAGTCAGTGTGGGGAAACTGAAAGGAAGCCGGGCTAGGGAACTTCTTTCAACAGCGTGGATTCTCCCCCCACCCCCACAGCCCACCAAAATACGAAAAAAAACAACCAAGTTAAACTGAAGGAAGAACTAAGGGTCCACCACAAAGCCAGAGCAGGTAGAGATTTCCTTCTAGAATACTAAAGCAAAAGTCTTATTTCAGCTGTCTCCGCCCCTCAGAGATACTCTCTCGACTCCCTCCAGTACACACACCCACGCCCGCGGCAGCTCCTTTCCGCCTCTGGCAGTAGCTCCATTTAAATGCTTTACTTTTACTTTCTTTTACTTTGTATTGTTCGCTCTCATTTGTGTGAAGCCCTCTCGCCGGCCCCTGGTCACCCGCAGGACCCTGCTTCCCTCCCTCCTCTTCCTCAAGCCTCTCCGCGGCGGGCACTAGCTGGGAGCCGCTCGATGCAGCGGGCAGCCGTGCCACGTGACTGACTGTGCACCAAACACCAATACCCAGAGTCACTCTCTTTTTCTCCTAATACACTTCACACCCACGCACTGTGGAGGTGCGAGAGATTGCTCCGTGCCCTGCTATTCGAGGCAGATGCAGAGAGCGCCTTGGAGCGAGCTCTCCAATCCTAGAACAGCACGAGACCCCAGCTGAGGGTGGGGGGAGTTTGCTGTTGCTATGTTTAGACTCCCCGCGGAGTTTCTGTGCAGGGACTCTCAGGGTGAAAGATCTGGAGACTAAAAATGACTCGTGTGCACGCTTTAAACTTGAATATCTTGGTTATTCTGCAGGCAAGAAATGAAAACCATTTCCTCTTAACCAAGTGCTTTTCCTTCTTGCAATCTTTGACCACCACCACTGAGTAGGTCAGGGTCACTTCCACCTCACTGGTGCGGCTGGGCCCAGCGTGCAGGCAGGAAGTTTTGGGAAGGTGGAACACGGACAGGGTTCTCTTGAAGAGAACCTGCTGCTTAATTTCCTAGTGATATTTTCCTGGAGGTGCAGCAATAGTATCAGTGAACCCGTGATGTTGATTAAGCAAATGACATGAAACTTTTTTTAAAAAAAATCAGATCTAGTGATCAACAGCTGTTTAGAGCTGGTTTCTTAATGGTTTACACCTTTGGGATCTTCTAGGGTAACCTCCAGTTAGAGAGCTAGTCCTGGGAAGGAGACCTGCCCAAGAGTTCACAGCAGGTTAGTATGAGGATTGCTGAGAATTCAGAAATCTCACCTCCCAGTTCAGAATCCCATCAAGGGGTCAGTCTTCAACTCCAACTGAGTTATGTACATAAGAGCACATGGTTTTATTTCAATGTGTCTATCAACTACTATTCAGAAAGAGGCATTTAGCTGCAAGCCCTAACCTTACTGGCCTTGAATACTCTGGAAGGGAAAGCCAAGTGAGGCTGCATGGCCTCTTCTACCAGATTCTCTCTGTGTGTACATTGCTTCCTTTACTACCTGCTAACTTCCCCCAAAAGGCAGGAATTAACTGTGGGGAAAAAAGGTATTGTCATCAAGCTTTTTCTGTTGTTGTACCTTTGAATACAAATGTTGCTAGGAAACTGCCTTTTATTTTGCTGAAATATTAAAATCCAGACAGAAGAGAGGATGGCATATCGTGCAAAGTAAAACAATATAGGGTATATTCTGTGCGTAACAATTACATTAGAGCATTATAAAGAGATATAAAAGGCGAAAGACAACCACTTTTTCCTAAGGTAAATGTTTATTCCTAGTGTAAAGTGTGAATTGATTAGCCTTCCCTATCCTTTAGAAATGGGCTTGCTTTTAACCATTCATTTTCTACACATTGTAAGATGCCTGCCTGAAATTTGTGACCTTGGAAACTCGTATTCTCTGAAGTCTACATGGAGATGGTTTCAACTGAAAGTAGTTACCAGAAATATTTTATTTCAGTGTGTTTTCTAGCCCATTGTATTTTTCTTCTGAAGGGTACTCTAAAATAACAGTATTGAAAATTCCATACAAGAGCTAGGAGATAGATGCCCAGGAAAGACTTTTCAGGTAGAACAACTAGATCTGAACTGTTTTCACAAAATGTCAGTGATCCCATTACTTTCCCCCTCTTTCCTTTTTCTCTATGACTTTCCATCTTCCCATTTGCCTCAGCCCTATCCCCTCAACATACCTCCCCATCAAGTCATGTTCATGGTTCATCTCAACTAGTGAGTGATACAAATGCCACTTTTGAGTGATATGGGTACACTTTGATCCAGTGTGAGATTCCTGGGTCAACCATGGTAGTAATGATAAGTAGAATCCTCAAACCTTAGAGCCAAAAGGAAATTTACTGAGGAAGAAATGGAAATCCATTTTTTGGCTGCTGTTCAGTGACTTGCTCAAGGCTTAGCTATTTGTCTTAGAGGCCTAGAGGTACAAGTGAAGTCTCCTAACTCTTGAATAGAATGCCCTTTCAGCTATACCATCATTTTCCTTAGCTTTTATTTCCCTCCCATCAGATCATAATCAAACCAATAAGCATAGCAACTATAACTCCATTTGTTATGGTTACCTCCTCTTATTATTTTTAATGTATTCGTATTGTGTACCACAGCACCATATTTAGTCAATCAAGAATTCTTATCTGTAAGAGATTTGACGTTAAGCTTCTCAAAATGTTTCTCCAACAAGCAGAAATAAATCAGAGAACCCAAGGCAACATCAGAAATCATCTGGACCAGGCCAAAATACATGAAGATTCTAACACAGTAGGAATCCCAGCTCTGCCCTACACAATGGACGGAAGCATGGCTCTTTCAGAAAGACTCTGCCCCTGGGATGCAGAAAGGGTGTAGTGGAGTGTATGTGGGTGTGAAGAGAGGCCGGTAGGGGAGCAGACAAAGAATGGGGGAAAGACTGAAAAGGGTGCATCCATTTTCATCATAGCAACTAATCAAAATTTATTTTCCTAGGAATTACTAAAATAATGTGCTAAAAACCACTGTCAAAGAAAAATAATATTTAGCATGTGTTACTATGCACAATGATTTGCAAGAATTATTTTATTTGATTCTGACAGCCTCACAAGTAGGCACTGCAATCATATCCAATTTATAGGGGAAGAAACTGAGGTGTGGACAAATTAATAATTTTCAAAACTAATAGTAGTTGAGCCAGGACCCAAGCTTACGGGTATTTAATACAAAAACAAAATAAAACCCACTGAAACAAAGACAGAAAGCTAGATTTTTTAACTACTAAACTATATCAACTTTTGAAATAAAAAGCTTAGCCTATTAATGTGTGTTAATAATTTTGACAGTTTCTCTTTCCAAAAGAAAAGTATTGGGAAATTTCTATTAGTTGTTTTAAAACAGGATTTGGGGTTTTATTCTAAACATAGAAATAGCCTCAATATTCCTCTTCACTATACCTGCAGTAGGAAAGGCTTCCTTTCATAGATACTTTTTTCTATTGAAAATTTTGAAACAGTCCCAAATCTTGTAGTATCAATTCCTTGAAATTGTATTTACATTGATTTCTTTTTCCTAATACTACCTTCACTTTTATTCATAAAACTCTGTTTGTTGTATCTGTCTGAGTGATACAAGTGCCTGATTTCATTTTCTTCTGACATGTTAGTATGGCAGCAATACTCTGTTTCTTTCAGCCAACTACTTAAGCTCTTCTTTCTGAAAGTAATTTGAATCAGCTATTTGATCTTTTAAAGATCCATATATTTAGAAACTGTGTTAAGAGACTGATACAGAAGGAAAACATCTTTGAGCTAGCGTACTGGAAAATTCTGTTATAATTCTGTGCCCCCTAGTGGCACTCACATTTTACCAAAACTTTTTCAAAGAGGAATCAAGAAGGCATGCTTTATGAATCTCCCAGAACTTACTCATTTTTTTCAACAAGCAATCATTAATTTCAGGTGCTGTGCTAGCTGGAATGGGTACAGAGATGAAAAACAGTCCCGAATCTTATGACGTTCATGGTCTAGTCAGGGAGATGGATAAATGGGCAAGTAACTATAACATGGTGATGAGTTCACAGAGGTTTGCAAAGGATGTTATAGGAAGGTACAGAAGGTTTCCTGAAGAATGCAATAGCTGAGCTAAGTCTTGAGGAGTACCTGCACTTTGGTAAAGACATGAAAGCAGGGAATTCAAAGAGAAAACATTTGAGAAAATGTGAAGTCTAGAGAGCTGACTGTGCTTTGAGAATGACAAGAAGTTGGATTCTACTGTAGCCCAGGGTGCTTTCGAAGGTGTGACTGGAAGGAGGAGGGTGGAGAAGTAAGGCACTATATATATATATACATTACATATATATATGTAATAGATGAAAGTTATATGTTGGGATTGGATTACCTGGGAAAACATAGATTGGCTTTAAAGGAAGAGGCCTGAGGACCCAAAGCTGGTGAGCGTGATCATTTAGGGCAGTTAGGGTATGGAAAAAGGAAGAAGAGAGAAGAAGATAGAAACAGAGAAAGCAAAGTGACTGCAGAGAATCAATGCCACCATAGCCAAAAAGGAAGCTTCAAGAGAGAAATGTTGGAAAGAGATCAAATGAGACAAGGATTTTGGATTTGGCAACAAGAAAATCATTTGAAGAACTACTTGTTTCTGTCTTTGTTTCCTTGTGGAACTGTAGAAATAGGAATTGGGTCAGAGTGGGCAGAGAAAGAATTCAGAGATAAGGGAGTGGAGATAATGATTCTGAAGGGTAAGAAAGAGGCAGCAGCAAACAGGCGATTTGGGTTTGAGGAAGGTTCTAAACAAAACACAATGTCAACTCATGTGAGACTTGAGTGGCCATCAGGCCACTCCCACAGATCCTGTGGCTGATTCCGAACAGCCATTTGGATGGGACAACTGAGCTACAATTTTGACTGACAATATTATCTATCTATCTACCTAGTTACAATTATAGTTATATAGTTATATATATTTAAAAGGCTGATATCGCTTAAATATTCAACACAGTTTTCAATCAGTGCTGCTCAGAGTTATAGGGGAACACCTGGAGTCTTTCAGACAGGTCAGGAATTGGTAGGAGTGGGGCATCCAAGTTCCTGGTGTTTTAACTAAGGATTTGTTTCTCTCTACTATTATGAGGCTTTTGAATATAATTATATTAAAAAGGCTGTTAAAATTATCTTTGAAAACCAATGACTTAAAGACTAGTCCTGTTTGACAATTTTCCAAAGAAGACATCCAAATGGCCAACAGACACATGAAAAAGTGCTCAACATCACTTGGCATCAGGGTAATCCAAATCAAAACCTCAATGAGATACCACCTTACACCAGTCAGAATGGCTAAAATTAACAAGTCAGGAAACAACAGATGTTGGCAAGGATGCGGAGAAAGGGGAACCCTCCTACACTGTTGGTGGGAATGCAAGCTGGTACAGCCACTCTGGAAAACAGTATGGAGGTTCCTCAAAAAGTTGAAAATAGAGCTACCCTACGACCCAGCAATTACACTACTGGGTATTTACCCCAAAGATACAAATGTAGTGATCTGAAGGGGTACGAGCACCCCAATGTTTATAGCAGCAATGTCCACAATAGCCAAACTGTGGAAAGAGCCAAGATGTCCATCAACAGATGAATGGATAAAGACACACACAATGGAATATTATGCAGCCATCAAAAAACCCCGAAATCTTGCGATTTACAATGACGTGGTTGGAACTAGAGGGTATTTGCTAAGCGAAATAAGTCAATCAGAGAAAGACAAGTATCATATGATCTCACTGATATGAGGAATTCTTAATCTCAGGAAACAAACTGAGGGTTGCTGGAGTGGTGGGGGGTGGGAGGGATGGGGTGGCTGGGTGATGGATATTGGGGAAGGTATGTGCTATGGTGAGCATTGTGAATTGTGTAAGACTGATGAATCACAGACTTGTACCTCTGAAACAAATAATACATTATATGTCTGAAAAAAAAAAAAAAAAAAGAAGATAGTAAGAAGGGAAAAATGAACGGGGGGAAATCGGAGGGGGAAACGAACCATGAGAGACTATGGACTCTGACAAACAAACTGAGGGTTTTAGAGGGGAAGGGGTGGGGGGATGGGTTAGCCCAGTGATGGGTATTAAAGAGGGAACATATTGAATGGAGCACTGGGTGTTATATGCAAACAATGAATCATGGAACACTACATCAAAAACTAATGATGTTGACTAACATAACAATAAACTAAAATTAAAAAAAAAAAGACTAGTCCTGTTTACTGGACTTCTGAGTGTAACACTTCCTGCTTTTTGAGTCATGGATACAAAATGGTAAGACTCATGGTCCACTTGGGGCAAAAGGAGAAGGCCAATGAAAGCCAGAGCTCATAGGCCCGAGTTTATAGTCCTCCTGAGATCTGTAGCTCTGTGGCTAGGACGCTCTGGATCATGGAAAGGGTTAGGATCAAAATGGTACAAAGAAACACTGGACCTTGTGTAGAAATCTTCAAAGTAAAGAGTTTGTGTGAGAGGCAGGTGTCCTGAAAAACAGAGGGAAAGTGGGATTGCAACCAAATTGCTTTGTTTTTTCATTTTTTGCTGCTATGGTGTAAATTTTTGATGAGATATGATATAAGGTCAATAAAACTTGTTTGTTTTCAAAGTTGTTGCTTTTGTTTTTGCATGTTATTTTGTATATAAGACCGAAGCATATTGAAAAAAAGAGGTACAGAGTTGAAAATTGTTTTAAGAAAGAAGATAGACCATGATGTGAATAGGAAGATTAAAAATAAGGAAGAAAGAGGGGACAATAAGACCCAATATCATTTTGGATGATGAGAATCAAACATGGAAGAATAATTACTAATAAATTGCTTTTAAACTGCTCAGGACTTAGTTTTGTTTTTGTTTTTTTTTTTTTGACAAGTGAGATAGTGTGAGCAGGGCAGGGCGGGGCAGAGAGAGAGGGAGAGAAAGAATCCTAGGCAGGCTCCATGCTCAGGATGGAGCCCAATGTGGGGCTTGATCTCATGACCCTGAGATCATGACCTGAGCCGAAATCAAGAGTAGGATGCTTAGCTGACTGAGCCACCCAGGCATCCCAGGAAAAATTTCTAAGTTGTGGAATCCTGGCTCCCGCTGAGTTACTGAATTTCTCTGTCTTCATTTCTTTTATGTTTAAAGTAGAGATAATAATATCTGTATCAGAAGGCTTTTGTGACAATTAAATGAAATAGTTTATGTAAAGGCCTTAGCATAGTTAGTAGTCAATAAATACTAACTACTATTACTACTAACATTCATGCACATCAAGATTTACCTTAGGTTCAATTTTTGATTTAGGCTGCAATTTGAAAATAATAGCTGAATAATTTTCTGAAATATTGTCTTCTATAAATTTTTAACATTTAACTGAAATTTAGCAGATAGATATATGAACTTGTGATGTTCAAGGCAACCCTCATAAGATTATTGGCTGATTTTTCAGCAGAAGCTATGCAGGCCAGAAGGGAGTGGCATGATATATTCAAAGTGCTAAAAGAAAAAAATTCCAACCAAGAGTATTCTACAAGGTAAAATTATCATTCAGAATTGAAGAAGAGATAAAGAGTTTTCCTGACAAGCAAAAACTAAAGGAGTTATATGTAAGCCTTACGGTAACCACAAAGCAAAAACCTATAGTAAAACCACAAAGGATAAACAGAAAAGATTATAAGTATACCACTAAAGAAAGTCATCAAACCAGAAAGGAAGAGCACAAAATAAGAAAAGAATAGAGAGGAATGACAAAAATAGTTAACAAAATGGCAATAAGTATATTTAAATGTAAAGGGACTAAATTCTCCAATTCAAAGACACAGAACAGCTGAATGGGATATATCTTATCCCAAAAGACCCATTTATATGCTGCCTACAACAGACTCACTTTAGATGTAAGGGCGCAGACAGACTGAGAGTGAAGGGATGAAAAAAGATATTCCATGCAAAAGGAAACAACCTAATTTCACACCTCAAAGATCTAGAAAAAGAAGAACAAACACAGCCCAAAGTTACTAGAAGGAAGGAAATAACAAAGAGCAAGGCAGAAATAAATGAAATAGAGACTAAAAAGACAATAGAGAAACTAGGAGCTGGTTCTTTGAAAGGATAAAGTTGACAAGCTTTTAGCTAGGCTCACCAAGAAAAAAAGAAAGAGGACTCAAATAAATAAAATCAGAAATGAACGGGGAGATGTTATAACTGCCACCACAGGAACACAAAGGATTGTAATAGACTACTATGAGTAAATATATGCCAGCAAATTGGACAACCCAGAAAAAAATGAATACATTCCTAGAAACATACAACCTATCAAGACTGAATTATGATGAAGTAGAAAATCTGAACAGACTGATTACTAATCAGGAGAGTGAATCAGTAATCAAAAACGTCCCCAATAAACAAAAGTCCAGGACTGGATTCTATCACTGGTGAATTCTAAAAATTCAAAGAAGAATTAATACCAATCCTTCTCAAACTCTTCCAAAAAATATAAAAGAAGGGAACTCTTCCAAACTCATTTTATAAGGCCAGCATTACCCTGATAACAAAACTAGACAAGGATGCCACAAGAAAAGAAAATTACAGGCCAATATCCCTGATGAACATAGATGAAAATAATTCTCATACAAAATATTAGCAAGCCAAATTCAACAATACATTAAAAGGATCACATACCACGATCAAGTGGTGTTTGTTCCAGGGATGCAAGGATGGTTCAACATCGGCAAATCAATCAGTGTGATACACCACACTAACAAAATGAAGGACAAAAGGACTCAATAGATGCAGAAAAATCATTTGATGAAATTTAATATCCACTTATGATAAAAACTCTCAACAAAGTGGGTAAAGAGGCAATGTTCCTCAACATAATAAAGGCCATATATGACAAGCCCACAGCTTACCCCATACTCAACTGTGAAAAGCTGAAAGCCTTTCTTATAAGATCAGGAACAAGACAAGGATGCCCATTCTAACCACTTTTATTCAACATAGTATTGATTTGGCAAGAAAAATAAATAAAAAGCATCCAGATTGAAACGGAATAAGTAAAACTCTATTTGCAGATGACATGATATTAGAAAATCCTAAAGACTCCATCAAAAACTGTTAGAACTAATAAACAAATTAAGTTAAATTGCAGGATACAAAATCAATACACAAAAATATGTTGTGTTTCTATACACCAATAAACTATCAGAAAGAACAATAAAGAAAACAATCCCATTTATAATTAAAAAGAATAAAATAGCCAAAAATAAATTTAACCAAGGCGGTAAAAGACCTGTATATTGAAAGCAACAAGACATTAATGAAAGAAATTGAAAAAGACACAAATAAGTGGAAAAATATTCTATGCTCGTGGATTGAAGAATCAACATTGTTAAAATGCCCATACTACCCTAAACAATCTACAGGTCCAATGCAATCCCCATCAAAATTCCAATGGCATTTTTCAAAGAAATAGAATAAATAATCCTAAAATTTGTATGGAACTGTAGAAAACTCTGAATAGCCAAAGCAATCTTGAGAAAGCTAGAGCATCACACTCCTTGATTTCAAACTATATTACAAAGCTATAGTAATTTCAACAGTATTGTTTTGGCATAAAAACAGACAACACAGATCAATAAAACAGGATAGAGAGCCAAGAAATAAACCCACACATATATGGCCAATCAATTGACAACAAAGAAGCCAAGAATATACAACGAGGAAAGGACACCCTTTTCAATAAATGGTGTTAGGAAAACTGGCAGCAACATGCAGAGAATGAAACCCACTTCATTAAAAAAAAACAAAACAAAAAAATGAAACTCAACTACTAACTTACACCACCCACAAAAGTTAACTCAAAATGAATTGAAAATTTGAACATAAAATCTGAAACCATAAAACTTCTAGAAGAAAACATAGGTGGTAACCTTCTTGACATAGGTCTTGATGATAATTTTTTTAATCTGACCCCAAAAGCAAAAGCAACAAAAGCAAAAATGAGATGACATCATACTAAAAAGCTTCTGCATAGACAGAATATATAAATGGGATATTATTCAGCCATAAAAAAATAAAATTGTGTCATTTGTGACAACATGGATGGATGAACTTTATGAGCATTATGCTAATTGAAATATGTCAGATAGAGAAAGACAAATACCACATGATTTTCCTCCATGTGGAATCCAAAAAAAGAAAACAAATTTATAGATGCAGAGAACAGATTGGTGGTTGCCAGAAGCATAGGCGTTGGGGGGTAGGAGAAGTGGATGAAGAGGGTCAAAAGGTAAAAAAAAAAAAAAAAAAAAAAGGAGAGAAAAGAAAAAAAACAATGAAGTTGTCTTCCTGATTTAAAGAAATACATATTTGTTCTATTGTCTGAGGTCAAATTTTTAAAATTTTTTTAAAAAAGAAATATGAGGGATGCCTAGGTGGCTCAGTTGGTTAAGCGGCTGCCTTTGGCTCAGGTCACGATCCCGGGGTCCTGGGATCGAGCCCCGCATTGGGGTCCCTGCTCAGCAGAGAGCCTGCTTCTCCCTCTCCCTCTGCCTGCCTCTCTGCCTACTTGTGCTCTCTATCTCTCTGTCAAATAAATAAATAAAATCTTGAAAAAAAAAAAGAAATATGAACTTGTAAAAAAATAAAATATATGATTTTTAATGGGTAAACCCTGAGATAACCCAGAAGTGACACTTCAAGAAATTTTGCAGATGATATCTTTCAGGTGAACTATTTGTGAGCAAATGAAAGCAACCATATCTGATCATATATTGTGTTATGCATTCATTTGTTATTTAATAATACTTTATTACAGGTTAGTAGACATAATTAAATAAAAGAAACCTTAACATACATATTTTCAATATTTTTCTATTTCTAACAGCAATACTCAAGTGCTAATGGGTTTTTAATTTTTTGACTCTAAAATATATGTGGTATTTTAGATGTCTGATGATAGGTGTTGAATTCATCACCCTAGAATACCTGTGAATTTATCATTTTGAAATTTGTCTGGATGACAGAGGTTTGAGAATTTGGTTAAATTCTTAGAAAAAGTCTGAAAAGCATACCCATAATTTTGCATACAACTTCTAGGGTTCACAGACACTCTTGAAACAATTTATAAAACCTGAAGTTCATGGATCCCAGATTTGTGAGTCCTTTGTGGACTGAATTCTTAAAGGAATGAATTTTACAAGGATTCTCTGGAATGTATTAGACATTCTCTGGAATATTTGGAGTAGCAGAAACTTCCTTGATCTCCCTGGAATGGCCCATGCTATTTCTCAAGCTGAAGTTAGGAATACCCTGATAACATTTATCAAGACAGGAAGGCCTATGGTCACCATAAAGCCCTTGAATTAGCAAAACTGAGATTTGCACAACCAGAGATGCTGCTAAATATCCTACAATGCACAGATAGTTCCAACAGGGTTATCCTACCCAAAATTCCAAGGTTGAGAAAACTTGCTTTAGACATTATTTTAAAACCAGTCTTTGAAGATATTGAGGTAGGGAGTTTTGCCGTCTTTTGGTAATACACATTGGTCTATATCCATTTGTTTCTATATTTAGAATATTAGGCTTTAGTATGCCTGGAGAAATGATACTAGTTATTCCTAAGAAAAATATTTTCCCGTTTAAAATAAAATCTTTCAATGTATGCAATAACAGGGAATGTCAACAAGTAAGTATGGCTATCTGAGCAATATTCTAAAAGGTTAAAGCAATATCAAAACTATTTATACCTAAAAATTAACATATCTTCCTGCTTCTACCACAGGACCTACATGAGAGAGGTAGTAAAAGAGTCAGGGAATAAATGAATCGCCAATTGGTTCAGATTTGAGGGCCCTTGTGACATTCCCTCTTGACTGCATTAGAAATATAAACACTTTACATAACAATATAAGTTTATTCAAGCTTTATCTAATTCCATATAAGTTTATACAAGAGCTCCAAACACAAATTTCTTACCTCATTTGGGACACTGAAATGCTTGCTTGTATCTATCATTTTATAGAAACATAAATTGCAAGCAAATGTTATTTCAAAGATAAACAAACATACAACAAACAAAAAGAAAGATTTAACAGGGAGTTTGATGACATCATTTGTTCTTTGTCTTCTGAGAGAGGTTACAAGAAAATGAATTTTATTTCATCTCTTTTCCAGAAGGAGGAAAACTCACTACATTGTGCTGTTAGGGGTCACAGACTCTATGTAGAACAAATTCCTCAGGGGTTCCCATGGATTCAAATGCAAGTTAAACTGAAACAACACAAATTGACAATGTAGGTGATCAAAAATGTTAGTTAAAGAAACACAAGAATTTTAATGTTATCTTCAGACATAGGCATTCTATGTAATTTGGATAGTTATTGACTTTTCAATAAACAGTAGAAAGCAGATATTTTTACACACACACAACCTGAAGTAAAAAGGAACACAGTACTGGTATTCTGTTTCTGGCATTGTGGATCCAGCTTCCCTTACAAGACAAAAACTAATGAAAATGAAAATTCGGACAGATAATTGGAGCTACCATCCTAAAAATATTTGCCAAATTCAAGTGAACTTGAAATTCAATTTTCACAGGTGTTGAAGACACGAGTTGAAGACAGATACTGGCAGGAGGCAAAACCACTCAAGGTAGGAGGTTTATTTATTTATTTGTGTTTAAGATTTTATTTATTCGTCAAAGAGAGAGCACAACCAGGGGGAGCGGCACGCAGAGGGAGAAGCAGGCTCCCCGCTGAGCAAGGAGCCCATTGCAGGGCTCGATCCCAGGACCCTGAGATCATGACCTGAGCCAAAGGCAGGCAGATGCTTAACTGACTAAGCCACCCAGGCATCCCTCATGGTGGGAGGTTTAATAGATGATTCTCCCAGCATAGAATCTCAATGGACTAAATCCCCAATTAAAGGACTAACTGGAAGAAGACAAGAAGAAAAATTACCTGTCTTAAAACTTGGCAATGGGTTTATGGGAAAGGAGGTTTTCCCAGTAATTTTAACAAATCAGTTCAGAAGCATTTGCAAACTAAAGTCATATCATCTAGGTAGTTCAAAAAGGCTATTAGTAGTACTTTCATTTAAAGATGTCCCAAGTTGTTAATTTCCTCAGGAACTTGGAAGAAACAAATGCAAAAATGCTATCCACTAGCAAGTGAGGTTTCAATGAATACTGCAGATGACATTCCAAAGAATGGGAGCTCACTGTCAAAATCACAAATACAGGAGGAAACAGTACAATATGAATGAACACCAGAGTAAAAAAGAGACAGGAAGAACAGAGTGCAAAAATCTGATACAATTCAAATAATTGGATTTCTAGGGCTAGAGGAGAAAGAATGTAGAGGCAATATTTGAAGATAAAAAGAATGAGAAATTTTCTGATCTGATGAAAAATAGCAATTACAGATTCATGAATGCAAGGCAGAATAAATATAAAATAAAAACACCTAGATTATCTAGCTCAAAGTACAGGATGCCACAGACTACCAGAAAAATCTTAAAAACTACCAGAAGGAAAGGAAATATAATTAGGCTGACAATTGGTTTCTCAGGAACAACAATGGAAGCCAGAAAACAGTGGGATATTTCAGTGTGGTGAGAGAATATGTCTATCAATCTAGAATTAAACACTTAGCAAAAATAACTTTGAAGCATGAAAAAAAGAAAAAAAATATTGTCAGATGAGGAAAAGTGAAAGAGTCTGTGTCAAAAGATACTCTTCTAAAACAATTCAACAGATGTACTCCAGGCAAAAGGAAACCAATTCCACGTGGAAAATGCAAAAGGGATTAAAGAAAAAAGAAAGTGGTAAATATGTGGGTAAATATAAACAACATTGAGTGCACAAAACAATACTTTTTTGGGGGTTTAAAACAGGGTAGAACACTGATATCCAATAAAAATTACATATTACATATGTACCAGCAAAAATGTTAAGTTCTGGGTATGTTCAGGAAAGAGATTTTACAGTTCTTGCAGAAGCATCTTAGCTGTTTTCCTGATAATATCTTATCTCTTGCTAATGCTATTTTCCTGAGGGTTTAGCTTCTGTGTTTGACTCTGCCAGACACTTAGGGGCACTAACACCTAGATCCAATTTATGTAGTATCTATGCCATATTTTAAAAAATGATTTCTTTGTTTAGTTATATAACAGTACATATTTGATATCAAACATACAAGACAATTTGCATTCAATACTGCATAGAATACATAGTACATACAATATACTAAAAAATATCCATTAAGCACTAAATAATTTGATAAGCTGGGTTTGAAATATTCTATATAATGCAGAAATCTTAATCTTTGTTGCTTTGTCACATACGAGTTTTAGAGTGTTTTAGTGTTGTTTGGGGAAACTGACTTCAGTTTCTGCATTATTATTGTTTGCAAATTTTATTTGCAGGGATATAAAAGAAAAAAATACAAATAAAGATCCATTTAAAAGACAAGGATTTTTAGTCTTTATTAAAAAATAAAAGACCCACCAAAAAAAACCTCAGGATACAGTTTGAAAATGGAAGTTTGGAATAAAGATACACTGGACAAATGATAGTTAAAAGAAGAATGCTATAACTATGAAAAAATCGGACAAAATATATTTCAGGACAACATTAATAGAGATAAAAAGGATAATTATGAAGTGGAGAAAAGTTTCAATTTAAAAGCAAATTTAAGAATTTTAATTTGGGGCACCTGGGTGGCTCAGTCAGTTAAGTGTCTGCCTTTGGCTCAGGTCATGATCTCAGGGTCCTGGGAGCAAGTCCCATGTTGGGCTCCCTGCTCAGCAGACAGCCTGCTTCTTCTTCTCCCTCCGCCCCTCCTCCTTGCTCATGTTCGCTCTCTCTCTAATAAATAAAAATCTTTTAAAAAAAGAATTTTAATTTGTATAGATCTACTTAATAATATAATCTTTGTATATAGATGCATGAAATGAAAAGGATGAAAAGACACACCATCAAGTTGAAATATTTTAACAAATTTTCTCATGACACAGAGATCAGGCACATCAAATCTGTGAGAATATAAATCTGAATTTACACAAGTAACAAGCCTAACCCAGTGGATCAATTGTGCAATGCTCATTCTGTTGAAGGGTACTTAGAACTTTTACAAAATTAACCACATATTGTTGCCATAGAACAAGATTCACCAAACTTTAAATAACTAGTGTCATGTGTAACATGTGCTCTGACCAAAATGATATTAAGTTAGAAATAATTAATAAAAAGATAAGACAAAACTCATACTTCTGGAAATTAAACATTTCCAAAAAACATGGAGGTCAAAGAAGAAATCATAATGAAAATTAGAAAGGCCTGAGAAGTGAATGACAATGAAAATGTCCATATCAAAATTAGGTGATAAAGCTAATGCGGTTCTTAGAAAAAAAAAAAAAAAGAGAGAGAGAGCTTTAAGGTAATATGTTAGAAAATAAAAGATAATCCACAGAGTTAAAAATGGATTGTTTGAAATGAATAGCAAAACAGACAAACTCTGGTAAGAGGTGAAAAATAATATGAGTAATGAAAGGAAGGCAAAACTAGACATTATCTGTAGTTTATTTTTATTTCACTTATTTAGGGGTTTTTGGGTGGCTCAGTCGGTTAGGCATCTGCCTTCAGCTCAGGTCATGATCTCAGGCTCCCTGCTCAGTGGGGAGCCTGCTTCTCCCTCTCCCTCTGCTGCTCCCCCTGCTTGTGCTCTCTCTGTCAAATAAATAAATAAAAGAGAGACAGAGAATCTCAAGCAGACTCTGTGCTGAGTGCAGAGCCCAATGTGGGGCTCAATCTCAAGACCCATGAGATCATGACCTGAGCTGAAACCAAAGGTAGGATGCTTACCAGACTGTCACCCAGGCGCCCTGGCATTAGGTGTAGTTTAAATGATAAAAAGGGAATATTCAAATATTATGCAAAAATTTTAAATGTTAGATAAAATGACCAAATTCTTAGAAAAATATAAATTTAACTAACTTAAGGAAAAACAGGGAGAAAATAATAAAATTTTCACTATTAAGAAATGGAGTGGGGCACCTGGGTGGCTCAGTCGTTAAGCGTCTGCCTTCGGCTCAGGTCATGATCCCAGGGTCCTGGGATCGAGCCCCGGATCAGGCTCCCTGCTCAGCGGGAAGCCTGCTTCTCCTTATTCCACTCCCCCTGCTTGTGTTCCCTCTCTCGCTGTGTCTCTCTCTGTCAAATAAATAAATAAAATCTTAAAAAAAAAAAGAAATGGAACCAGTAGTTTAAAATCTCTCCAATGTATGTTCCCCCAAAGGCTCAATACCTTACTCCTATTTTCCAGCAAACATTTAATAGATGAATTAATTTCAGTCCTACACAAACTCTTCTTAAGTATGGAAATGAAATAATCCCAGTTAATTTTATGTGGCTCTCCTACCTTGATTTCAAACTCTGAAAGGACAGTATAAGAAAACTATGGGCCAAACTAACCTGTGAACATAGATGTTTAAAATCTTAACACCTGACAAATGTATGTTTATTCAGGAATATAAGGTGGCTTAAAAGAAAATGAATTTCAATAATATACCATATTTACAAATTAAGGAGAAATAGACAATCATCTGAATGGATGCAGATAAAGGATTTGATAAAATTAAATTTCTCTTCGTGTAAAAATGCTTATCAAACTAAGAACTGAAAGCAAAAAATTTTCCTAATTGAAGAAGATACTGTTAAAAGCCTGAGAACAATGATACCTAATGATAAAACTTTGGAAGTTTTCAAGGTAAGAGAGAGACAAGGGTTCCTGCTATCACCATAGTTGCCTTTTAGCTAGGCAGCAAGGGAAGAAAAGAAAAGGTATGAAGTTTAAAAAGGAAAAATGAGTTTCTTATTTCTTACAGATGGTATAATTTTTTTTAATGAAAAAATCTTTGGAGAATCATTTAGTAAATTTAGCAAGGCTGCTGGACACAATCAATGAAAATCTTCAAGCATATTTCTATACATTAGCAAAAAGAGTTAGAAAATGGAATCAAACAAATAACCCTTACATGAAATTTTAAAAATTAAGACCTAAGAATAAATTATTAAAGAATTTGTAAGACAGGGTGTTGTATGGAGGTGTTGAATCGCTATATTGTGCACTTGAAACTGATTGTGCACTGTATGTTAAGTAACTGGAATTTAAAAAAAAACTTAAAAAAATTAACAAAAAATATTCAGGACATTCACGGGGAAAATTATAAAACTTAACTGAATGGCATTAAGACCTAAGTAAATGGAGAGAAATGCCATATTTATGAGTTGGAAGATATAATTTAAAAAACATCAGCTTTCCCTTTAGTTAATCTGTATATTCAACGTAATTCTAATAAAAATTCTGATGAAACTTGTTTTTTGTTTGTGTGCTTTTTATTTTGTTATGGGACTTAACAAACCAACTTATTCTAAAATTTATATTGAAGAGCAAAGGGTCCAAAAATAGCTAAGGCATTCCTGAAAAGAATAAACTTGCCTTACTGAAATAAATTGTAAAGAATAATTATAAAACTATAATAATCAAGACAGTCAACAAAACAAAAGAGAGCCCAGAAATAGAATGAAACATATAAACTTGACTGATGATGCGTTGGCATTTCATATTAAAGGTGATAAAGGGACTTTTAAATAAAAGGCATTTGGGATGATTATGGGGAAAAATGAAATTGGGCCTAAACACAAACACAAAAATAATTTCCAATTGATGTAATGATGGAGAATAGCTTTATGCCCACAGCATAGAGATAGCTTTCTAATACACGACCCAAAGTATATACTAATGGGACACTGAAAAAAAGGACTTCTGCTCAGAATACCCACAACTTAAATAAAAAGACAAACCAAATTTGGAAGAAATTTGCAATATATGTAACTGACAAAGAATTAAGAGTTCAGGATATATAAAGAAATCACACAAACCAACAGGAAAAAGACAATCCAATAAAATGGGCCAAAAGGAAAAAGAAATAGTGTAGAGTCATTTCACTTGAGAAAAACAGAAAGTCAGAAAATATATAAGATGTTCAATCTCATTAAAAATCAGAGGAATGGTTAAGCCCATTATGAGAAGTTAATTCATACCCACTACATTGGCAAAAAATTTTAAATATGAGAACATGGTATTTTTGCCTAATGCATGGAGCCACAGACCACTGTGTACTTTTGGTGGAAGTGTAAATTGGAACACACTTCAAAAATATTTGACATTTTCCAATTGAATTGAAGATACACCAATCCTATGACCTACAAATTCCACCCTTGTCTATATTCCTTAAAACTACATGCACATGGATACCAGGAAATATTTGTAAGAATGTCATTAGAAGCATTGTTTGTTAACAGCAAAAAACTGGAAACAACCTACTAGCAGGCTGAAAAAATAAATTGCAGGGTATTCATACAAGGGAACAATAAACAACTGGAAAATGAGTGAACTACAACCACATACAACATGGGTGAATCTCAGGAGAAAAAAGGCAAATTCAAGAAGTGATAGTAAAGATGGGTTTCTGGAACCAGGGGGTAGGTAAGTGTTGAAGTATTGCACTGCTAGTTTTTGTACTTTATACATATTTTATTTGTATTTTTGTATCTACACAATTTTTAAAAAACTATTTTCAGTAAGTGCTGTGTTCATAATGTGATCACCCGAGAAACTTTTTTTTTTAAGATTGATTTATTTATCTTAGAGAGAGACAGAGAGAGAGAGCATGAGCAGGAGGGCTAAAGGAGAGGGAGAGAGAATCTGAGGTAGACTGTGCCTTAGAGCACGGAGCCCTATGCAGGGTTCACTCCTAGGACCTGGAGATCACAACCTGAGCCAAAACCAAGAGTCAGATGCTTAAATGACTGCGCCATCCAGGCATCCCAATCTGGAAAACTCCTAATAGTTCATTTTGTGTGAGACATTAGTGTTAACCTGAGAACATCCCAGAGTAGATCTGATTCTAAATAAGTCAATCCTGATACAACTTCTTAAGTATCTTTTTTTTCAATGTAGAGCCCCTCTGACATTACTAAACCATTTTTGGTAGGAAAAACAGATGAAGAGGAGGATAATGATAGCTCACAGATCTTTACTATTCTTGACCTTCTTAAGATTGTTCTAGGTAAGAGACAAAAATATCTTGAGGTAAAGGACAGTCTGATCTTTGAGTGAATTTGTTGTCTGAGGATACTTTAACTAAGGTTAAGTAGGATGCACTTAAAGACAATGTTAAATGGGATTTATTTATAGATATTCCACATGATCTTTTGTTTTAATTTAAATTATAGTTCTTTTATGTGAAAATATCTTACTGTTTTCAGTCAACATTACGAAGTACCAACTATTGCTACTTTATTTTACAGGATTTTAAATAGGAACATCTATGCCAAGTATATACTCTTCAGGTTTTTTCCCTCAATTTTATGTGGGTCTTTATATCTCTCCTCATTAGTGTTATCTGAATAGTTCCCCACTTCAAGGAGTTTATAATCTGTAACTCTTTGCTTAAGGCATAACTGCTGACCAAGGAGCCAATGTGTAGAAGCACTTAGTTATTGCTTTTTGTAGTTGCTGAGAGATGTGCCTTCAATTAATTATAGATTAAGGCATGAGCTTTCTTGTGCAGGATTCCCCCTCTTACTCTCTTATCTTCATAGACTCATTTAGTGACTTTTCCAAAACTTCCAAGGCTACTGAAGACAAACTGAATGTAACAGTACCAGTTATCATCTTTCTTTTTAGCTAATTTAGCTTTTAAAACTAAAAAATGAAAGCCAAACAAAATCCCAACTGATACATTATTTTAAATTCAACTGCCTTAAAAACTTTCACTAGTAAACGAACTTATGTGATTAATATGGAAAATAAGTCTACTCTCCTTTACCCCCACGCTTCATTCTGTGTTTTAGTTGTATTTGTGCCAAGGAGTTTTGGCAATCTGTACATCTTTTTTTAAAACCTCAAAAGTAAATAACAAAACACAGACTCCCTGGTTGTGCAGCTGATTTTACAGAGTATTATGGCATGGATAGCTGCGATAAAATTCTCCCAAATTTTCCTACTCCCACAAGTGCATCTTTGGAATCCTTCTATAATATGTGTGTGTGTGTGTGTGTGTGTGTGTGTGTGTGTGTAATTTCTAAGTTGATACTACATTGACATGACTCAAACTTTCAAAAAGTGTAGAATGATATTTAGTGGGTCCTCCGCACCCTGAAATAACTAAAAAAAGCCAGATAAAAGGTTTCAAAAATTTCTAAAAGCATATAGGAGTTAATAAAAGAGTGAAGAGTTACCTGGCCAAAATCAGGGATAAACTGAAAATTCAGACTAAGCCCAACACTAAAAGCTACTTTTGCCTAGAGGGTATTTGTCTATTCAAAGAAATAGCTGTGGAACTGAGCTGTGGTTTTGGCAACCTCCTGGGGCTAAAGGACAGACTTCAAAAATCATTTCCTACCCACTGCAGAGTCTGAAAAGAGCTATACTCTCAGAGAAAGGGTGAGAGAGAAGCAAAGAAGCCCTTACTTGAACATGTAGCTTCAGCTGATTACACTTTTGTAGTGCCCCTCCCACCCCAGCAAAAGCAAATAAAAATTCTCTTTCGAGGCCTCAAATTATTTCTGCAACTAATTGTTTTCAACTACAATGATTAGAAAAGAAAATAGCATAAATTAGAACCAGCAGAAAAAAGTAGATGGTAGAAAGACATCATAAAGCATTCAAATATTTAAATTAAAAGACACATACTAAAAGACAACTTATATTTAAAAGCTAAAAAAATAAAAAATAAAAAATTTTATGTGCCTTATGTGCTTAAGGCACATAAAATTATTTTAAAAATTATACTGATTTAAGAAATATCAAATCAATCTTCTCATCCTAAAACTCTAACTAAAATTAAGAACTCGGTGGAAAGATTTATCAACTGACTAGAAATAGCTGAAAAGAAAATGAGTGAGCTAGAGGATAGGTTAGAATAAATTTTCCACAATCCAGCCTGAAGGGACAAAAAGATGGAAAATGGAAATGATGCACTAAGAGACATAGAACATAGATTGAAAAGATTTAAAATAACACAGGTAGGAATTGATTTTTCTAGTTTGTCCCTCCAGACCCACGAGGCTGCAGAGGGAGATGGGTGTGGTTATAAAAAGTCAACATGAAGGATCCTTGTGGTATTGGGACTATTTTTTATCTCGACTGGGGTAAGGGACACACAAACTAGCATAGGATATAAAATTGTATAAAACTAAACACACACACACACACACACATAAGTACAAGTAAAACTGGAGAGATCTGAATAAGATCAGAGAACTGTTCAAGTGTTAATCTCCTGGTTTTGATATATATTACAGTTTCATAAAATTTTAACATTGGGGAGAACTAGGGAAAGCATACATGAGATTTCTGTATTATTTCTTACAACTGCATGTGAGTCTACAATTATTTCAACAAAATTTGAATTAGAAAAAGAAACACACATCTTGACACATAATAATGAAAATGTAGAATACCTAAGGCAAGGAGAAAATCTGAAACACAAGAGGAGAAAGCAATGGAAAATTACTTCCAAAGGAACAGCAGCTTGACTGACAGCTTGCCCCTTAACAGCAACCAAAGATGCTAGGAGTCAGTAGAGTAATATCTCCAGGGTTTTAAGATAGATAGCCAGAGAAGTTATCCTGTAAAATGAAGGTAAAATAAAGATACCTTCAGTTTAAAAAAAATTGAGTGTTCCACACCTATAAAACTATATTAAAATAAATCCTAAAGGATGGGTTTAATAAGAATAAAAATGACTCCAGATGAGAGATTTAAATGCATAAAGGAATAAGAAGCAAACAGAGTGGTAAATATGTTAGTGTGTGAAACATGACAAGTTATCAGATATCTCAACCAGATTATTAAGACCTAGTAACATTAAGACAGTGTGGAATAGTTAAGAGAGTTCAATGCGGCCAAAGAGAGACCCTACAAGCAGAATCATGCATGTACAGACATTGGATTAAGCAGTGGAGAGCAGTGGGAAAGGATGCCTTTAAACAACACAGTGATAATTAAGTATCTATGTGGAAAAAAATTAATGTGGATCTCTATCTTACACTGTTCACAGGTGGATGAGGCACCCAATGGGACACGCACAATGCTAAAGCTACTGGAACTAAGTTTGCATAATATATTCATGACATCTGGGAAGGGAAATGTTTCTCAAATAAGACAGACAAAGCACAAACCATAAAGGAAAAGATCAGTATGACTATGTTAGAATTATGAATTTTGTTCATCAAAAGGTACTATAAATAATGATTAAAAGACAAGCCAGAGAAAAGACGTTTGCTAACAGATAAAGGACTCATATCCATAAGCATACAATGAGCTCATATAAATCAATAAGAAGCAAGAAAATCCAATACAAAAGAGTGGGCAAAATAGGTAAATAGGAACTTCCCCCAAAAAAGGAGTCTGAAAGGCCAATAAACCTTTGTAAAAGTTCTTGACTTCATTTTTAACCAAGGAAATGCCAGTTAAAATCATTATGAAATAAAAATACTACCCCTCATTGCCCACCATTCAACTGGCAAAATTTGAATTCTCAAAACACAATAGTACAAAAAACAACTCAATTTTAAGATCAGCAGAATCTTTTAGAAGACACTTCACCAAAGATAATCTGACAGCAAATAAGCACATGCAAAGGTGTTTACCCTCACTAGTCATTAGGTAAATACAAATTAAGATCACAACAAAACATAACCACACACCTATTCAAATGGTTAAAATTTAAAAGATTGACCATACCATGTGTTGGTGAAAATGTGGAAGAAATAGAACTCTCATACGCAGCTGGTAATAATGTAAAAAACAAAACAAAACATTTTTTCTTTTACAGCCTTAGATGTATTGAGTCAGGAATATATCTGTCTTCCAGTTTCACTAAAAATGTAGATTTTAGGTTTTTGTTGCTTTTCTATGTTTCCCAATAGGAGAAGGAGGTTAATGCTGACTTCCATAGCCATGTTCATCTGGAAGCATTCCTTATATTTTTTAGGCATCATTAATTAGGAATTTTAAAAAGCTGATTACAGTCACCTTTTTAATACTATACTTTCAGTGGTTATATTGGCTTGTATAGTTGACCCTTGAACAATATAGGTTTGAACTGTGCAGGTCCACTTATATGTGGATTTTTAAATATTTTTTAATATTTTTATAGTGGAGTACTATAAATGTATTTTCTCTTATGATTTTCTTAATAACATTTTATTTTCTTTAGCTTACTTTATTGTAAGAATACAGTATGTAATTCATAGGACATATAAAATATGTGTCAATATACTGCTTACGTTATTGTAAGGCTTCTGGTCAACAGAGGGCTATTAGTAGTTAAGTTTCTGGGAGTCATGTTATACTTCTAATCCCCCCGTACTGTTCAAGGGTCAACTCTATAGTGTTATCAGGTAACAAATCGAAAAGAATATTTTCCTACACTATACCATTTCTTATACCATGGAAATTAATCTGGTCCAATTTATTCAGCAAAATAGAGAATGAATATTACAATCAGAAAAATGAATGGTAAAGGGAATCAAAGTCAATTATAGCATCCTAAAGTAATATTCAGTACAATAAATAAATTTAAAAAATATGCAGGTGGTCACATGACTGTTTAAACGTCTTTCAGTGGGCAGAGAATGTTTACCCCACTACAGAGTCACAGAGGAATTTGAGATTACCCACTTGTCTCCTCAGGGCTAGCCTCATTCCTGCAAATCTCCAGGGGAGAGCTGAGTGTATGCTCTTGTTAGGGGATAGAACTGAAGTTTAATGTTTAGGCTTTGAACAAAGCATGAATCTAAGAGGGCCTTAGGAGTGCCTTTTCACATTTCTACTGAAAGATACTGAACATTTTATGCTTGATAAAACCCTAAAAAAGGCCGTCTCAGAAGCAAACTGATTCTAAACTTTCAAGTGTTGGTTTTCAAGAGGCTTTTTGTTTTGTTGAGCCACTATTACCTAGAAATGGCCTGTTCCATTCTTCCAGCACAGTAAATCCCCTATTTTTATCTGTCTTATTATTCCAAGCTATTCCTGCAAATTTTCTCTTATATTCGCCTCATTTGTTTTGCTAAATTAATTTCCAGACCTTTTCTGTCTTCTCTGGAATGTTTCGAGAAATCCCTCTTCTAAAAGGTAGAAAAGAGAGAAGTTGGTGTAGTGGAGAATGTGGGTTAATCCAAAAGGGAAGGCAAATGGGGAAGGAGCAGGCAAGAGAGACTGAACTAAGTGTGAAAACCGGGCCTAGAGAGGGATAACAGAAGATATTTTTAGGTAACATACTCTATGAGTTAGACTAAATGTTAAACATGTCAGGTGACTGAGTTAAGGGATATCTTTAAAGAACTAAGTCAAACTACAGGTGGAAAAATAAGACTAAATGTTGGATTTTTATTCTCGACCAAGTCTCTGAACAGCATAGGCTAGATCGCTGGCAAAAACCCATGAGATGTCCTGGGTCTAACTCTGCTTTTTATATAGCTCTTTTGGTATTTGTTGGTGTAGTTCTCTGAAAAAGAAATATATTTTGGAGCCCAGTGGACTTAGGCTCAAACGCCAGTTTCACTACTACTTTCTTTTGAGAAATTATGGGTTAAATAATGTCAAATGAAAAGACTTGAATACATAGGGTGCAGTACACACTTTCCAAGCATAACAGGTAAGCAAAACTGGCCCATCATAGCTATAGCTATGGTAAGGGTTACTCTGACATGCAGGTGTTTTGAAGGTACTACCCTGCCTATATGGTGGTTTCTTATGGATGTATAATCTCCCATGTCACCATAGTGTGGAGAGAATGGGCTTTATCAGATTACTTGGACCTAGGAGAAGGGGCATCAGGAGAGCATAAAAACTTGGGTACTGGATAGAACATGAAAAGGGAGACTGAGGACAGATAGAATACAGTAGCTATCTCATGGCTTTATTTACTAACCCCAAATAGGGTGTCTTAGAAAGAAATAAAGCAGATATTCTAGGCATTCTTGGCAAACAAGTACTCTTTTCCCACCTTAGGGTGTATGTGACAAAAATTCCTAAGGAGTACACCGAAGCTTACATTAAACACTATGAATTTCTGCCTCTTTGTATACAAAACAACATTTATTTTAGTGACTAAAAAAGAAAATCTAAATATTATTTTCACTGTGATTAGGAAAGATTTTGATCAGCTCCAGTTAATTGGCTTTCAGAAATAATAACTGACATTTTCTTTCAAGAGTCCTGACAATCTAAGTATTTTTGCAGTATGTTTGTTATTACCTTGCAGGGCCTCTGATCATATTTGTCCATGCAGTCTTTCACTCTGATACTTCTAATTTCTTCATCATTTTGCAACTGTGATTTGTTTTATACATAATTAAACATGTTTTGCATTATTACAGAGTCTGCTTCATTTCCAATATTGAGATAATGGCTTGTGTACTTTTTAGGAGGCTAACATCTTAAAACACTATAGGGAATAGGGTTCTTGACTTAATTATCTGCCAGATGAGGATGGTCTGTAGAGAGGGTGCAAGAAAGGTTTGATTCTTTGGAACAAAAGAAAAAATCTGCCCAAGGGATTGCTAAGAGTAACTGTTGCAGGTAGATAGTTTAAAAGATAAGGACTGGCCATCCGCTTTTATATCCATATATTTTAGGTAATAAATTCAACCATTAAGGATTAAACTATGTAATTATCTTAATGGAGCATGTTGCACAGCGAGTGTGAAATAATAATAATAATAATAATAATAATAATAATAATAATAATGGAGTCACTCTAGGCAGAATACTTCTTTGAACCTTAAGGACATTCAGGACCTTCAGAATTAGAACAAGAGGACAAATCAGAACCAGAACAGACTCAAGAGCTTGGTCTTTACTGGTAGCCACCTTAACACACACCAGATCTTACATTTTAATGAATTTTATTTCAGAAAAAGACAATCTAAGTCAGGAAATAAAATATGAAAGGGATATGGTTATATGATATGTATCAGTCTTCAGAACAGTTACAGACTACATTTCCAAATGGCATTGTTGATTAAGGAATCATAGGGTTGCATACCTGGATACTTACCTATTCCACAAAATAACATAATCACAAGCAGATTTTTCTCTACACTTAGGTAGTAGTTAGCTATCAACATGTATCTTTGTAAATGCTTTTCAGAATAATGAGATCATCTATTTTTTTAAATGCCTTTCTATATCTCCCTATTTATTTTTTAGCTCAAAAATAAGCCCTTTAATAAAAAAAATACACCCAATAAACTTTATTAGTGCCATCAAATTGTTTTTGCTGCTTCCAAATACAATAGATTCATTCCTTTTCTAAGGAGCAAGCTGAAAGATATTAATAGCTTCACTTTAGAAGAGCTGAAGCTGATGTTACTGATAGGTATCAGGTGAAATTATTACACAAAGACTTTAAAGAGAGGAAATAGAGTACATTAGATAAATATTTAGTGTAAGAATCACAAAGCGAATTATTGTTAACTATTTCTAAGATAGTTTCAAAAGAGTTTTCTATATGAGAATGCTACTCCAGTGTGTTTTCTTTCCACACATGGATTGCAAATTGATAAATATGATGTCAGCTCTTTCTAAGATTCATAAACTCCTACTAACTACAGTAGTTTCCCCCTACAGTAGCCGGAAGCATGCAGCAGATGGCACTAAGAACATTTAGCAAAGCAGCCAGGAAGAGGTCTTTCTTAATTGCTCCTCAGGGTCAGAAAATTGCTTGAAAAATGAGATATAGCAACTAACTGAACAGCCTTCTCAAGATAAGTTACACAGAAGAAACTTCAAGTTCTATACATTATCCTCTCCATTCAGAGGAAGAATTTACAATATTCAAAAATAAACAGAGAGATAATACCATGTCGAGCCTTTCCAAAAATTAGAATTATCTGATACTTTCTGAAATGTGAGCTATCACAGCCACTACCTTTTCATTCTCAGATTAAGCACATTCATTTGTTTTAGTTTTGGAGACATAAGATACAATATGTGTAGTTTTTATATTTCAAAAAAAAGGATGATTCATACAATAGATGGCACAGCAAATATCTGATTGTTTCCACAGTATGTTATTCATGCTTTCACTTTGTTACTTCTTTCTCTATATTTCCACTGACGTGGTGCTGTAGAATTTTTTGTCACAGTTATGCTCTTATTTTCTATCTTGTGCTTTTCTTTAGTACACTGGTATTTGTTGAAGGATTGTATTGTTAAGTTAATGATATTTTTAGATATCCAATAATATATGATTAAACCATAGAAAGAAACTGAACTAAGCTTATGTCTGCAATGGAAAATAAAAATCAAGGAAATTTCTGAGTCAGTGTTCTACTTCAAAAAGAACCTCTATTAGATTATTTTCTTTTGTATCCACAGTGCAAATTTACATTTTTTTGTCCACAGATAAATTTTTTAAAAGATTTTATTTATTTATTTGAGAGAGAGAGAGTGTATGTGTTCACAAGCTGGGGGAGGAGCAGAGGGAGAGGGACAAGCGGACTCCCGGCAGAGCTGGACATGGGGCTCCATCCCAGGACCCTGAGATCATGATCTGAGCAAAAGTCAGAGTGCTTAACCAACTGAGCCACCCAGGCGCCCTTGTCCACAGGTATTTTTTATACAAATTTTTATTGTATCAATAGCACCATGTTTATATACCAAAGCCGCAACATTGAAATACACAATGAGAAAATAGCTTTTTAGTCCTTCTCTCAGTAACTGAACCTCTATTAAAAGAAAATCAATGCATTAGAGGACATGGATATACAAAGCCTGGATTATGGTGAATGTGCATCATTCAATGATATTCTGTCTCCATGAATGATCTGTGGTCACAATACTCTTTGTTATTCCACTTGGTCTCTGGCATCTAACACTGACAATTATGAAAATGTTTTATGCTTTTTGCCATTATTAATTGAACATTTAAATCAAATTAATTCTATCAGTGATGTCATATGATACATGTCTTTCTCTGGAATTCTTAATCTCAGGAAACAAACTGAGGGTTGCTGGAGTGGGGGGTGGGGTGGGAGGGATGGGGTGGCTGGGTGATAGACATTGGGGAGGGTATGTGCTATGGTGAGTGCTGTGAATTGTGCAAGACTGTTGAATCACAGATCTTTACCTCTGAAACAAATAATGCAATATATGTTAAGGAAAAAAAAAAGAAGAAGATAGCAGGAGGGGAAGAATGAAGCGGGGGAAATCGGAGGGGGAGACGAACCATGAGAGACGATGGACTCTGAAAAACAAACTGAGGGTTCTAGAGGGGAGGGGGGTGGGAGGATGGGTTAGCCTGGTGATGCGTATTAAAGAGGGCATGTTCTGCATGGAGCACTGGGTGTTATGCACAAACAATGAATCATGGAACACTACATCTAAAACTAATGATGTAATGTATGGTGATTAACATAACAATAAAAAAATTCCCAAAAAAATCCAATTAAAAAAAATCAAATTAATTCTACATACAATACAGATGAAAATAAATATGATACCCGCTGTAGAGATATGAAGTAGTTCTTTTCTCATTTCTTTATGTAGAAAATATACCCTCCAGGATGGTTGTATAAAGAGAGGAAGGAAATCACTGATAGATCAGGTTAGAGATCCTGAGAGTCCTATATATCAAACTAAACCATAAATGGAATACTGGCTTATGAATTTAATATTTATCATTTCTTGAAGAGGCTATCCCATTTTCAAGAAGGTTTTTAATCATTTCTGCCAGCCCTAACATACTCAGCATACATATGTACATCAAGAAACCACGAGCTTTTGAAGGAATATAATATGTCCCGTTTCCAGCAGCATCTCTTAAGAGAAGAAATGACACTATAGCTCAGCAAATTCACTGTTAGGATTCTCATCAGTGTTTGCCAGGATGGAAGAAAATACTGTTTGTTCACCTGGGGTCTTCCAACAGAACATTCCTCCTTCATTCTGAAGAGAGTTCATCACCTAGCGCAGAATTTTCCAAACCCTGCTCTATAGAACATGAGTGTTTCAAGATGTTAGTAAGTGTTCTATGCAAAAATACTGACAATTCCTTTCCTTCTAGATGTATCTTTTTAATGTAAGAAAAAGTTTAAGATATGTATATATTTGTTTTTATTCTTATGCTAGAATCTAACTTTAAGAAAAATTCTCAAGAGTATTAGGAAGTTAAAAAAAGAGCACATGATATATGCCATTTGATCAGTATGCTAAAGCATCCACAGCATTCACCAACCTGGGTGCTGGAAGACTGAGGTTGACCATCTGCTCATTTGCACTGTCTAGTTTTGTACTCTTAGCACACAATGGTGATATTTTTAATGTTTAAGGCATATGAAACACTTGTAGATTAATGAGTTCCTGTTGGAGTTCTGTCAATACATCACAATTTAAAAACTTTTGGGATCAAATAAGTTTAAGACATGCGACTCTGGAGGGCAATTTTAAAGCTGTCAATGGCCCATGAATAACAAAGTCTTTACACTAATTAGAAGAATGGAGAGATGAATAAAAATTTTTCACATCTTATATGATAAGTAGTTTTGTATACATGTACTGACATCATTATTTTCAATTTTGCTGCAGTTGATTTGATAACATTTCCAATTCTTGAGTACTAGTCTATAGAAAATAAAAGGCATTCTTGTGTAACCTTTTTTTAAAATTAACAGATATTATTTTTAGATAAGTTTTAGAGTCCTAACAAAATAAGCAGAAAGTACTAAGAGCTCCCATGTACCCTCTGCCCCCATACATGCAGAACCTCCTCCACAACTGACACCCAACCACAGTGATACACTTGTTGTAATTGATGAATACACTTGACACCTTATTATCACTCAAAGTCCATAGTATACATGAGATTCACTCTTGGTGTTGTGAATTCTATGGGTTCTGACAAATATATAATGACATGCTGGGGTGCCTGGGTGGCTCAGTCATTAAGCGTCTGCTTTCGGCTCAGGTCATGGTCCTAGGGTCCTGGGATCGAGTTCCGCATTGGGCTCCCTGCTCGGCGGGAAGCCTGCTACTCCCTCTCCCACACCCCCTGCTTGTGTTCCCTCTCTTGCTGTGTCTCTCTGTCAAATAAATAAATAAAATCTTAAAAAAATATATATATATAATGACATGTATCAACCATTGTAGTATCATACAGAATTGTTTAACTGCCCTGAAAATCCTCTGTGTTCTACCTATCCATTCCTCTCTCCTTCATAACCCCTGACAATTACTAATGATACTCTCTCGCAGTTTCGCCTTTTCCAGAAGGTCATATAGTTGGAATCATACAATAGTAACGTTTTCAGACTGGCTCTTTAACTTGGTAATATGCATTTAAGTTTCCTCCATGTCTTTTCATGAATTGATAACTCATTTCTTTTTAGAGCTAAATAATATTGCATTGTCTGGATGTACCAGAGTTTATTTATCTAGTCACCTATTGAAGGACATCTTCGTTTTTATTTGGTTTGAATTTTAATGAAGTAGAACTTACCAGTTTTTTTTATTGTTTTGCATTTTACATTTAGATCTGTGATCCATTTTTTAGTTAATTTTTTTAACAGATTTTTATTTATTTATTTGAGAGAGAGAATGAGAGAGAGCATGAGGGGGGGGAGGGTCCAAGGGAGAAGCAGACTCCCTGCTGAGCAGGGAGCCCGATGTGGGACTCGATCCTGGGACTCCAGGATCACGACCTGAGCCAAAGGCAGTCACTTAACCAACTGAGCCACCCAGGCGCCCTTGAGTTAATTTTTGTGAAAGGTTTAAGGTCTGTGTCTACATTTTTCTTTCTTTTCTTTTTTTTTTTTGCATGTGAATGTCTAGCTGTTCCAGCACCATTTGTTGAAAAGACTACCTTTGCTTCATTGTACTGTCTTTGCTCCTTTGTCAAAGATCAGTTGGCTATATTTATGGGCATGTATTTCTGGGCTCTCTATTCTGTTCCATTAATCTATTTGTCTCTTCTTTTGCCAATACCACATTGTCTTCATTATTATAGCTTTATAGTAAGTGTGTAAGTTGAGTAGTGTTAGTCCTTTGACTTTGTTCTTCTCCTTCAACACTGAGTTGACTATTATGTGTCTTTTGCCTCTCCATATGAACTTTAGAATCAGTTTGTCAGTATCCACAAAATAACTTGTTGGGATTTTGATTGGAATTGTGATGAATCTACAGATCAAGCTGAGAATAACTGACATCTTGAAAATATTTAATCTTTCTCTCCATGAACATGATTATCCATTTATTTAGTTCTTCCTTGATATCTTTCATACAAGCTTTGCAGTTTTCCTCATATAGATTTTGTACATATTTTGTTAGAAATAAATGTAGGTTTTTTTTTCTTTTGAGTGCTAATGTAAATGGTAATACGTTTTTAATTTCAAATTCTACTTGTTCATTGGTGGTATATAGGAAAGTGACTGACTTTTATATATTAACTTTGTATCCTACAACCTTGCCATAACTGCATTAGTTCCAGGATTTTTTCTCATTGATTCTTTCAGATTTTCTACATAGATGACCCTGTAATCTGTGAATAGTTTTATTTCTTCCTTCCCAATCTATATAACTCTTGTTTCATTTTCTTATATGCCTACATTAGTTAAGATTTCCAGTACAATGTTGAAAAGCAGTTGAAAGAGGAAACATCCTTGCCTTATTCCTGATCTTAGTGGGAAAGCTTTGAGTTTCTCACCATTAAAGTACAATGTTAGCTATGGGGTTTTTGTAGATCTACTTTATCAAGTTGTAGAAGTTCCTCTCTATTCCTAATTTGCTTAAAGTTTTTCTCAGGAGTGGGTGTTAAATTTTGTCAAATGTTTTTCTGCATCCGTTAATATGATCATGTAATTTTTCTTATTTAGCCTGTTCATGTAATGAATTACATTAATTGATTTTTGATTGAATCAACCTTATATACCTGAGATAAATCCCACTTGATTATGGTGCATAATCCTTTTTAAATATTGTTAAACTTGATTTTCTAATATTTTGTTGAAGATTTTTACATATATGTTAATGAGAGAGATTCATCTATAGTTTTCTTTTCTTATAATGTTTTTGTCTGGTTTTGGTATTAGGGTAATGCAGGCCTTATGGAATTAATTAGGAAGTATTCTGTTTCCATCTTCTGGAAGAGATTGTAGAAAACTGTACAATTTCTTCCTGCAATGTTTGGTAGAATTCACCAGTGAACCCATTTGGGACTGGTGCTTTCTGTTTTGAAAGGTCATTAATTATTAATTCTATGTCTTTAAATAGGTATGGGCATATTCAGATTTTCTAGTTCTTCTTGTGTGTTTTGTGTCATTTGAGGAACTGACTCATTTCAGCTAGGTTATCAAATTTGTGAGCATAGAGCTGTTCATCATGTTCCTTTATTATCTTTTTAAAGGATCTGTACTGATGTCCCCTTTCACTTGTGATATCAGCAACTTATGCTTTCTTTTTTTCTTAGATAGTATGGCTAGAAGCATATCAATTTTATTCATCTTTCCAAAGAACTAGCTTTTGTTTTGGTGATATTCGGTACTGATTTCTTATTTTCAATTTTATTGATTTCTGCTCTAATTTTTATTATTTAATTTCTTCTGCTTATTTTCAATTTAATTTTTTTAGGTTTTTATTTAAATTCCAGTTAGTTAACATACAGTGTAATATTAGTTTCAGGTGTATAATATAGTGATTCAACACTTCCATAAAACACCCAGTACTCACCACAAGTGCCCTCCTTAATCTCCATCACCTATTTCACCCATCCCCTCACTCTCAGGTAACCATCAGTTTGTTCTCTATAGTTAAGAGTCTGTTTCTTGGTTTGTCTCTTTTTATTTTTTTCCTTTGCTCATTTGTTTTGTTTCTTAAGTTCCACATACAAGTGAACTCATATGGTATTTGTTGTTCTCTGACTTATTTTGCTTAGCATTATACTCTCTAGCCCCATCCATGTCATTACAAATGGCAAGATTTCAATTATTTTTTATGGCTAAATAATATTCTATTGTGTATATATACCACATCTTCTTTATCCGTTCACCTATCCACGGACACTTGGGCTGCTTCCATAATTTGGCTATAGTAAATAATGCTGCTATAAAATAAAGGTGTATTTATCTCTTTGAATTAGTGTTTTTGTATTTTGGGGGAAAATATCCAGTAGTGTGAGTAATGGATCATAGGGTAGTTCTATTTTTAACTTTTTTGAGGAACTTCTATACTGTTTTCCAAAGTGGCTGCACCAGTTTGCATTCCCACCAACAGTGCAAGAGGGTTCCTTTTTCTCCACATCCTACCCAATACTTGTTTTTTGTGTTTTTGATTTTAGCCATTCTGACTGGTATGAGGTAATATCTCACTGTAGTTTTGATTTGTATTTCCCTGATGAAAAGTGATGTTGAGCATCTTTTCATGTGTCTGTTGGCCACCTGTATTTGTTCTTTGGAAAAATGTCTATTCATGTCTTCCGGCCATTTTTTAATTGGATTATTTGTTTCTTGGGTGTTGAGTTGTATCAGTTCTTTATAGATTTTGGATACCAACCCTTTATCAGATATGTCATTTGCAAATATCTTCTCCCATTCGCTAGGTTGCCTTTTAGTTTGTTGATTGTTTCCTTGGCCTTTATTTCAATCAAGCCCCAATACTTTATTTTTGCTTTTGTTTCCCTTGCCTCAGGAGACATATCTAGAAAGAAGTAGCTATGGCTGATGTCAAAGAGTTTATTGCCTATTCTCTCCTCTAGGATACTATGGTTTCAGGTTTCACATTTAGGTCTTTAATTCATTTTGAATATATTTTTGTCTATGGGATAAGAAAGTGGTCCAGTTTCATTCTTTTGCATGTTGCTGTCCAGTTTTCCCAGCACCATTTGTTGAAGAGACTTTTTCCCATTGGATATTCTTTTCCGCTTTGTTGAAGATTAATTGACCACATAGTTGTGGGTTCATTTCTGGATGTTCTATTCTGTTCCATTGATCTATGTGTCTATTTTTGTGTCAGTATCATACTGTTTTGAGCACTATGGCTTTGTAATATAACTTGGAAGTCCGGAATTGTGATGCCTCCAACTTTGCTTTTCTTTTTCAAAGTTAGTTTGGCTTCCGTGGTCTTTTGAGGTTCCATACAAATTTTAGGATTGTTTGTTCTGGTTCTTTGAAAAATGCTGTTGGTATTTTGATAGGGATTGCATTTAATGAGTAGATTATTTTGGTAGTATAGACATTTTAACAGTTTCTTCCAACCCATGAGCATGGAAGGAGTTTCCATTTCTTTGTGTCATCTTCAATTTCTTTCATCACTGTTTTTCAGAGTATAGGTCTTTCACCTCTTTGGCTAAGTTTATTCCTAGGTATCTTACTGTTTTTGGTGCAATTATAATGGGATTAATTCCTTGATTTCTCTTTCTGCTGCTTCATTATTGGTGTATAGAAATGCAACAGATTTCTGTATTTTGATTTTGTATCCTGCAACTTTACTGAATTTTTTTTATCAGTTCTAGCAGTTTTTTGGTGGAGTCCTTAGGGTTTCCTGTATAGAGTATTGTGTCATCTGCAAATAGTGAAAGTTTTACTTCTTCCTTGCTAATTTAGATGCCTTTTCTTTTTGTTGTCTGATTGCTGTGGCTAGGACTTCCAACAGTACGTTAAATAAGTGGTGAGAGTGGACATCCCTGTCTTATTCCTATTGTAGATGAAAAGCTCTCAGTTTTTCCCCACTGAGGATAATATTAACTGTGGGTTTGTCATAGATGGCCTTTATTGTGTTGAGGTATGTTTCCTCTAACCCTTTGTTGAGGGTTTTTATCATGAATGGATGTTATACTTTGTCAAGTGCTTTTTCTGCATCTTTTGAAATGATAATATGGTTCTTATCCTTTCTTTTATTAATGTGGTGTATCATGTTGATTGATTTGCAAATACTGAACCACCCTTGCAAACCAGGAATAAATCCCACTTGATCATGGTGAATAATTCTTTTAATGTATTGTTGGGTTTGGTTTACTAGTATTTTATTGAGAGTTTTTGTATCCATGTTCAGCAGGGATATTTGCCTGAATTCTCTTGTTTAGTGGAGTCTTTATCTGGTTTTGTATTAGGGTGGCCTCACAGAATGAATTTGGAAGTTTTCCTTCTTTTCCTATTTTTTTTGAATAGTTTTAGAAGAATAGGTATGAACTGTTCTTTAAATGTTTGGTAGAATTTGCCTGTGAAGCCATCTGGCCCTGGACTTTTGTTTGTTGGGAAATTTTTGATTACTGATTCAATTTCTTTGCTGGTTATCAGTCTGTTCAAGTTTTCTATTTCTTCCTATTTCAATTTTGGTAGTTTTATGTTTCTAGGAATTTATCCATTTCTTCCAGTTTGTCCAACATGTTGGCATACAGGTTTTCATAATATATTCTTATAATTGTTTGTATTTCTGTAGTGTTGGTTATTTCTCCTGTCTTGTTTTTCATTTTATTTATTTGGGTCCTTTTTCTTTTCTTTTTGATAAATCTGGCTAGGGGTTTATCAATTTTATTAATTTTTTCAAAGAACCAGCTCCTGGTTTTCATTGATCTGTTCAGTTATTTATTTAGTTTCTGTATCATTTATTTCTGCTCTAATCTTTATTATTTACTCCTTCTGCTGACTCTAGGCTTCATTTGATCTTTTTCTAGCTCCTTTAGGTATAAGGTTAGGTTGTTTATTTGAGACTTTTTTTGTTTCTTAAGGTAGGCCTGTATTGCTATATACTTCTTTCTTAGGACTACTTTGGCTGCAACACAAAGATTTTGGACCATTGTGTTTTCATTTTCATTTGTTTCCATGTTTTTTTTTTTTTTTTATTTCTTCTTTGATTTCCTGGTTTACCCATTTATTGTTCAGTAGCATGTTGTTTAACCTCCATGTATTCGTGGTCTTTCCAAATTTTTTTTTGTGGTTGACTTCTAGTTTCATAGTGTTGTGGTCAGAAAAAGTGCATGGTATGATTTCAGTCTTTTTGTATTTGTTGAGGCCTGACTTGTGACCTAATATGTGATCTTTTCTATAGAATGTCCCCTGTGCACTTGAACATGTATTCTGCTGTTTTAGGATGGAATGTTCTGAATGTATCTGTTAAGTCCATCTGGCTCACTGTGTCATTCAAAGTCATTTTTTCCTTGTTTATTTTCTGTTTAGATGATCCATCCACTGATATAAGTGGGGTATTAAAGTCCCCTACTATTATTATATCATTATCAATTAGTTATTTTATATTTGTTATTGTTTTATATATTTGGGTGCTCCCATGTTGGGGGCATAAATATTTACAATTGTTATATCTTCTTGTTGGATTGTCCTTTTATTATGATATAGTGCACTTCTTTGTCTCTTGTTACAGTCTTTGTTTTAAAGTCTAGTTTACCTGATATAAGTATTGCTACTCTGACTTTCCTTTGCTATCCAGCTGCATAATAAATTTTTCTCCATCCCCTCACTTTCAATCTGCAGGTGTCTTTAGGTCTAAAATGAGTCTGTTGTAGGCAGCATATAGATGGGTCTTGTTTTTTTTTTAATCCATTCTCACACCCTATGTCTTTTGATTGGAGCATTTAGTCCATTTATATTCAAAGTAATTATTGATGGACATGTATTTAGTGCCATTTTATTACCTGTTTTCTCATTGTTTCTGGAGATTTTCTCTGATCCTCTCTTGTCTTTGTCACTTTTGATTTCTCTTTTGCATTCAAAGAGTCCCCTTTAATGTTTCTTGCAAGGTTGGTTTACTGGTCACAAACTCCTTTAGTGTTTATTTGTCTGGGAAAGTCTTTATCTGTTTCTATTCTGAATGATAGCCTTGCTGGATAGAGTATTCTTGGCTGCAGATTTTTCCCATTCAGCACTTTGAATATATCATGCCACTGCCTTCTGGCTTGTCAAGTTTCCGCTGAGAAATCTCCAGCCAGGCTTATGGGTCTTCCTTTTAAGTTAAAGACTTCTTTTGTCTTACTGTTCTTAAGATTTTTTTCTTTATCACTATATTTTGCAAATTTAATTACAGTATGTCTTGATGTTGGCCTACTTTTGTTGATTTTGATGGGAGTTCTCTGTGCCTCCTGGATCTGGATGTCTGTTTCCATCCCCAGATTTGGGAAGTAGTCAGTTATTATTTCTTCAAATAAATTTTCTGCCCCCTTTTCTCCCTCTTCTTCTTCTGGGACTCCTATAATACAATGTAATATTATTACATTTATTCCTATAATACAATGTAATATTATTACATAATAAATGTAATATTATTACATTTGATGGAATCACTGAATTCCCTAAGTCTATTCCTATGATGCAAAATTCTGTCTCTCTTTTGTTCAGCTTCATTATTTTCTATTATTTTGTCTTCTAAGTCACTAATTCATTCCTCTGGTTCTTGCAGCTTGCTGTTCATTGCATCAAACCTGTTTCCAATCTTGTTTATTGTATTCCTCATCTGTGATTGATTCTTTTTTAACTCTTTTATCTATGTGGTAAGGGTCTCACTGATGTCTTCTTTTCTCAAGCCCAGTGAGTATCCTTATGATTTTTTCTTTAAATTCTTTAAAATCATGCATGTTACTGGTATCTGTTTCAGTTAGCTCTCTGGCCATGGCCTTATCTTGTTCTTTCATTTGGAATAAATTCCTCTGTCTTGGCATTTTGTCTAAGTCTCTGCCTTCTTTTGTGTGTTAGAAAAACCAGTTAGGTCTCCTGCTCCTGAAAGTAATGGCCTTATGAAGAAGAGCTTATGCAGTGCCCAGGGCCTGGTGCTTCAGGGAGTGTCTCTGATGTTTGCTGTGTGCACTCTGCTGTTGTGTTTTGGCTGCTCTATCCTTCAGGCTAGTCATCTGCAGAGGCTCTCTTTGCCAGCTATGGGCTGTGTTTGGTCCTGGGCCCGAATGTGGCGAGTTTTACCTGAGTGTACTCTGGTCTGCTTGTGAAAAGAGACCTGACACGGCTTCTACCAGAACTAAGGCTCTGCAGTACTCTCTGGATTGGTATTATGGGCAGGGGTTTGTGCTGTTCTTCTCAGGAAGGGGCCTGTTGCCCTGGGACTGAGGCAAGCTTGACTGAGAAGGGCAGTTCCACCAGATTGCCAGGGGCTGGGGCCTGGTGTAAGCAAGTTAGGCAACCAGTGTCAGTAATGTTCTGCTTCCCACAGGTGGTTCTACATTTATGCTGAGAAGCAGGGGAGGGAAATGGAGCCAGGAAGCTCCTTTGTTCCTGGAGAGGCATCTCATGAATGCTGCCTCTAAGGGATGTGCCTCCAATAACAGCAAATAATCTCCTCACTGTGTGCCCCAGGCATTCTTCAGATCTCTGTTTCTACACTGTCTGCCCCGCAGGTTGTTTGCCTGTCTTCTCTCCAGGAGCAGAGCAGTGTCCTCTGGTCTCTATCCCAGCCAAGCCTGCTGACCTTTAGAAGTCCAGGCTTCAAGCCCCACTGGTTGCAAGAACCTATGACATTCAGTCCCTCTCATTTTCCAGCCAATGGCTTTGGGACAACATTCTCCTTGTGCATTCACCTGTGTGCTCCTCTCCCTCTTTCCCTTCTCCTCAACCATGGCTCCCTCCCCTCTATAGCAACCGTGATCCCTTTCTCCCCTAAACCATGTCTTCACACTTCCTACCTTCTTCTATGTGGACTCTTCTCTTCCTTTAGTTGTGGAGTTTGTTCTGTCAATCTTCAGGTCAATTTCTGGGGTGTTTAGGATGATTTGATAGTTATCTAGTCATGTTTTCGGGACGAGATGAGACTAGGGTCCTCCTACTCCATTATCATCTTCCTCTCTCTCCTCTACTTTGAATTTAATTTGTTCTTTTTCTAGTTTTCTAAGATAGAAGCTTAGATTATGGATTTTAGATCTTTCTTCTTTTCTAATACATGCATTCAAGCCTATAAATTTCCCACTACACACTGCTTTCTCTGCATTTCACAAATTTTAATAAGTTGTGTTATCATTTTGTCCAAAATATTGTAAAATTTCTCTTGATATTTCTTCTATGAACCATGTATTATTTAAAAGTGTGTTGTTTAATCCCTAAGTGTTTTGAGGTTTTCCAGCTATCTTTCTTTTATTGGTTTCTGTTTGTGACTCCAAACTTTCTTATTGTGGTCTGGGAGTAGACATTCATAGGATTTTAAATTTGTTAAGGTGTGTTTTATGGCCCAGAATGTAGTCTATCTTAATGGATGTTCCATATGAGCTTGAGAAGAATGTTACTGTTGGATGAAGTAGTCGATGGATGTTAATAATAACCAGTTCTTTGACAGTACAATTGAGTTCACCTATGTTGTTACTGATTTTCTTCATGGTTGATCTCTTGATTTCTGAGAAAGGGGTGTAAAATTCTCCAACTATAATAGTGGATTCATCTATTTCTCCTTGCAGTCCTATCAGTTTTTGCTTTCTGTATTTTGATGCTCTGTTGTTAGGTACATATACATTAAGGATTATTATGTTTTCTTTAACCACTGACCCTTATCATTATATAATGCCCCCTTTTTTCCCTAATAGCATTCCTTGCTCTGAAGTCTGCTATGTCTGAAAATATAGCTTATTTTTGCTTTCTTTTGATTAGTATGAGCATGGTATAGCTTTCTCCATCTCTTTCCTTTTAATCTTATATGTATCATTGTACTTAAAGTGGATTTCTTATAGACATACATAGTTGGGTCTTATTTTTTTTTTTAATTTTATTTATTTCTTATTTTGAGAAGGAGAGAGTGCAAGTGGGGATAGGAGCAGAGGGAGAGGGACAAGCAGACTCCACGCTAAGCAAAGAGTCCTACGTGGGGCCTAATCCCATGACCCTGAGATCATGACCTGAGCTGAAACCAAGAGTCAGACACTCAACTGACTGAGCCACCCAGGTGCCCCTAGTTGGGTCTTATTTTTTTGATTCACTCTGAGAATCTCTGCCTTTTAATTGGTATACTTAGATCACTGACTTCTTTGGAATATTTAGATCACTAAACTTCTTTGGAATATTTCTTCACAGTTAAATTTTAAATGCCATGGAGATACTTAATTGTGTTATTTAATTTTTCCAAAGTAAAGAAGAAAAGGCAGACTGATAAATATGTAATTTCCCATAATAAATTTGAAAAATATCACAGGTCCAGTAACTGTAGGTAAGAATATTTTCTCTGAAAAGGGTATCAATTTCCTCTCTAGATATTTCAACAGATAGACTATTTTATAAAACAAAATGAAGTTACCTTTTAAGCTCCATCTTTTAGCAGTCCACCTAAGAAACAAAGTTAAAATGGAAATTTTAATTTTTTGCCTGTTCTTAACATGAGGCTTGGTTAGATCTTTCTAAATACAGTAAAATGTATGAAAATTAAACATTCAGAAATTTTATTTCCATTAAAATCCATCAAAAATCATCATCTACTTGGAGGTCATTATTCTTCAGAATGATGGATAATACATTTTGCTCCACCTCTATGAAATACTAGTTAGAGTATATATTGGTTAGAATTCAAAACTAGCTTTTAGTTTAATTTGGAATGTGCTTTGTAGTTTTAGTATAATTAATTTAGTATAATGTAATTTTAGTATAAAAGTTGTAATTGGAGAAGATGGAGAAATTAGTGGCTCTCCACTTATTCTATTTTTTTCAACCATTTTGTTTGAATTGTTTCGTATTGATAAGAAGCTGCATTTGAGAGTAAGCTTTTCATTCTAAATCTGAACAGATGAGATTGGCCTTTCTTGAGATATTTGATTTGCATTATTGGACCTTATTTTCTCAACATTTCTCTAAAAAATCTCATTTGTGTAAACAAAGTATTTATTAGATCAAGTAGCAAGATCACCAATAGTTTAAAAAAAAAAACAAGAAAAGATAACTAAAGTTTGTTATATTTTTCATGCCCAGCAAGTGTGAATTAATACTCAAATTGCTATCACTAATGGCATTGACCTCACATGACTATAATTATCATGAATTAGTCAGTTTTCATCCTTCTTACATTTTAGAAAACGATAAGCTGAATCTTGATTTATCTTATATCTGTATCTTGAGAATTTAAAAAGTGGAACAAAGCCACATTAGCATTATTGCTGAAGTCTTGAATAGTTAATGATCTTTAAAGACTGAAGACAATCTTTCTCTTATTTTTTAGAAGAAGAAAGAGAGAATGTAAAGGACTAAAAGACCGTTTACTGATATTTTATATTATGCTGTGCATAGTCTTTGACCAACAAAATATCAAGAGCAGATATGGGTTCTAAAACAGCATTCAAAAGTTGCTGCTTCAAAATGTGACACTCGGGGGGAGGGGGGTGCTTCTCAAAAGCTCAGTCACTTTTCACTGTGGCATTTACTACAGAAAATCAAACAGAATGTCTGATTGTACTTTTCCATCCCTGGTGGCTTTCCAAATGCCAAATGACATTGCTGGCCAGAACGATTCTCAGTATTTGTTTTCCCAAAGCATGTAGTTTGAAGCTGTTTTTCACACTATTAAATCCAATAAGGACAAGTAAGCCATAATCTCTGCCCTCAAAGAGCTTACATGTTATCAAGGGATAGAGATAAACAGACAACTAACCAAAGATAGTCAAGTAAATATGCTCTTTGTGGGAACACAGGGGATGAAGGTAGTAATTCTGAAAGGATGAAAAAAACTTTTATAGATGAGGTGAGATTAGAGTTTTTCTTTGACTATTGAATTTATCCCACAGAAAATATGTCAGAGGAAAATGGGGAGAAGTTAAAGAAGCAAACTCACACAAATCTTTGAATTTACATGATCATATAATTGGTTATTAGAAAATGAAGAAAGATGTTTAGCACTGGAAGAAAGGAAGCTACAACTTAGGACATTAAGGTAGAAACATTCATTTCTTCTCTCCCAACTCTACTACTTTCTAACATGTATGAAAATCATGAAAGAATATAAAAACGTTTGGACTCTAGGTATATCTTGTGTATTTATTACATGGAAGGCTTAGCACTAATGTCTTTGTACATGATATCTCAGTTGATTCTGTCAACAATTCTTTTTTTTTTAAAGATTTTTTTAAATTAATTTATTTGACAGAGAGATAGCACAAGTAGGCAGAGCAACAGGCAGAGGGAAAGGGAGAAGCAGGCTCTCTGCTGAGCAGGGAGCCCGATGGGGGGCTCCATCCCAGGACCCTGGGATCATGACCTGAGCCGAAGGCAGTCGCTTAACTGACTGAGCCACCCAGGAGCCCCTCTGTCAACAATTCTTACAGTTAGGTGTTATTATATCCATCTTCAAGGTCGAAAAAACCCCTAAGATTAGGAAAGGTTAAATAAACTTCCTAAGGTCACTCAGCTAATAGGTAGTGTAAGAAGGATTCAAATTCATGCTTTCTGATTCCAAAATTCATTCATGCTGTTAACCACTACATCACACTATCTCCACTGTACAGGAGATGTGCTGAAAAGAACATCAAAACACTAGACGTATTTGGGCACCTGGGTGGCTCAGTTGGTTAGGCATCTGCCTTCAGCTCAGGTCATGATCCCAGGGTCCTGGGATCGAGTCCCACATCAGGCTCCTTGCTCAGCGAGGAGTCTGCTTCTCTCTCTCCCTCTGCCCAACCTGGCTTCCTCGCTCCCCCACTCATGCTCTCTCTCTCTCACTCACTCACTCTCTCTCTCTCTCTCAAATAAATAAATAAAATCTTAAAAAAAAAAAAAAAAGAAAGAAACTAGATGTACTTGATCCCTAACTTCCAAAGAATGCACTCAGGATAGGGGCTTTGCCTGGATAGAATCTGCAGAGACTGGGTTCAGAGTGCTCACCTTGTCAGTATTTTTAAATTGACAGAAACCACCAAATACCACTTTTCTATCAGAGAAAACTACAACTTTTGCTATCACAGTGTTTGGTTTCATAATCCAGGAGCATATTACTCCTCACATCTTTTGTTAGAGCTATAGGATAGTCTTCTGACATTTCAGTTCCTTGGCACATGACTACAAAATCCTATTCTACACGCATAGGAACCAATATTCCTGGTCTCTACCTTTAAGATCCCAAATTAGGAATTCTCTACTGTTAATCGCTGTGGATTGCACTGCTGGGGGAATGTGAGGAGGAGGTTGAAGATGGGAGATTGTTAATTTTGGCTGAGTATTCCTGCCAGATAACCAAAGAGAGAAGTTGTGCTGGCAACCAAGGGCATTTCTTTCTCAATTTGCATTTCTGTGGCCCATAGGCTGCAGGAAAAAAGTGTCTGGCAGATTCCCTGGTAGTCAATGCAAATGTCTGTGGGTCATACAGGGCCAGGTGGGCAGTGGGCAAATGCCTGACTTTCTGCTATTGACCAAAATTAGTCTATAACAGGCAATTCTTCTTCCTTCCTAAAACTATTACTCAGAAACACATGTCAGTCACAGTTCTCATGAAGCTTTTTATTCTACAGAGTAGACAGTGCTTCCATGTTGGAAGGACAAGTGAAATCCATCATTAATTCACCTTTTCATACTTAACTGGATATCATAAAGAACATTCCTAATGATGAATTATCCATGAAAACTGCTTGAGTTTTTCTCCCTATTAATTATCCATAAAAAGATTTGTATTGCAAAACACAATAGATTCCAACTCAATTCAAAATTTTCTATCACAATTTGACTATAAACCATCTTATCTCAATTTTTCAGTTTAGAAACATGCTTGAAGTGGGAAATAAAAAATTAAAATATCTCGGAGAATCTCTGTTCATAGGCAAGTTTCAGCAAGTCTTACTTGGAGCACAGTGAAAATGATTTTTTTTTTTTTTTATTAAAACTCAAGAAGCTAAAAGGAGAATCCATTGAATGTTTTTGTATCCAGTATGCACTGTATATATATTAACTTGTAAGCAAAAGGAAATTCTGACAGATACTTTAAAGATTTAACCCTCAGGAGATTATTTTAATATGACAAAGTTAATATATTCAGTAATAGAATGATTACATTTGCAAACCTTCTAACTGGATTTTTGTCTTTATATAAATTGCAAAGCACATGCACTTTTGATAAATGAAATGGCACATCCACCCAGATAATTATCACTTAATAATGAGCAAGCACCTCTGGGCTTATAACTCATAAATTTGGACTTCAATTACCGAGCCAGGTGCTTAATTTACATACCTTTAAGTTATTAGTCATTCATAACTCTAGTAAAATAAAGAACAGGATGCTATAATATTCTTCTGTTCTGATATATTAGAGATAAGCTTAAGATGAACACTCTGGTAATAGGCATACATAAACTATGAGCAAGTTTCACCAAATAAAATAGCTTACTTGTTATTTTTTAAAAAATTTTTTTTATTGTTATGTTAATCCCCATACATTACATCATTAGTTTTAGATATAGTGTTCCATGATTCATTGTTTGTGCATAACACCCAGTGCTCCATGCAGAACGTGCCCTCCTCAATACCCATCACCAGGCTAACCCATCCTCCCACCCCCCTCCCCTCTAGAACCCTCAGTTTGTTTCTCAGAGTCCATCGTCTCTCATGGTTCGTCTACCCCTCCAATTTCCCCCCCTTCATTCTTCCCCTCCTGCTATCTTCTTTTTTTTTTTTCCTTAACATATATTGCATTATTTGTTTCAGAGGTACAGATCTGAGATTCAACAGTCTTGCACATTTCACAGTGCTTACCAGAGCACATAACCTCCCCAGTGTCTATCACCCAGCCACCCCATCCCTCCCACCCCCCACCACTCCAGCAACCCTCAGTTTGTTTCCTGAGATTAAGAATTCCTCATATCAGTGAGGTCATATGATACATGTCTTTCTCTGTTTGACTTACTTCGCTCAGCATAATACCCTCCAGTTCCATCCATGTCGTTGCAAATGGCAAGATCCCATTCCTTTTGATGGCTGCATAATATTCCATTGTATATATATATATATATACCACTTCTTCTTTATCCATTCATTTGTTGATGGACATCTTGGCTCTTTCCATAGTTCGGCTATTGTGGACATTGCTGCTATAAACATCAGGTGCACGTACCCTTTCGGATCCCTACTTTTGTATCTTTGGGATAAATACCCAGTAGTGCAATTGCTGGATCATATGGTAGCTCTATTTTCAACTGTTTGAGGAACCTCCATACTGTTTTCCAGAGTGGCTGCACCAGCTTGCATTCCCACCAACAGTGTAGGAGGGTTCCCCTTTCTCCGCATCCCTGCCAACATCTGTCATTTCCTGAATTGTTAATTTTAGCCGTTCTGACTGGTGTGAGGTGGTATCTCATTGAGGTTTTGATTTGGATTTCCCTGATGCCGAGCGATGTTGAGCACTGTTTCATGTGTCTGTTGGCCATTTGGATGTCTTCTTTGGAAAAATGTCTGTTCATGTCTTCTGCGCATTTCTTGATTGGATTCTTTGTTCTTTGGGTGTTGAGGTTGATAAGTTCTTTATAGATTTTGGATACTAGCCCTTTATCAGATATGTCATTTGCAAATATCTTCTCCCATTCTGTTGGCTGTCTTTTGGTTTTGTTGACTGTTTCCTTTGCTTCGCAAAAGCTTTTTATCTTGATGAAGTCCCAATAGTTCATTTTTGCCCTTGCTTCCCTTGCCTTTGGCGATGTTTCTAGGAAGAAGTTGCTGCGGCTGAGGTCGAAGAGGTTGCTGCTTGTGTTCTCCTTTAGGATTTTGATGGACTCCTGTCTCACATTGAGGTCTTTCACCCATTTTGAGTCTATTTTTGTGTGTGATGTAAGGAAATGGTCCAGTTTCATTCTTCTGCATGTGGCTATCCAGTTTTCCCAACACCATTTGTTGAAGAGACTGTCTTTTTTCCATTGGACATTCTTTCCTGCTTTGTCAAAGATTAGTTGACCATAGAGTTGAGGGTCAATTTCTGGGCTCTCTATTCTGTTCCATTGATCTATGTGTCTGTTTTTGTGCCAGTACCATACTGTCTTGATGACAGCTTTGTAATAGAGCTGGAAGTCCAGAATTGTGATGCCGCCAGCTTTGCTTTTCTTTTTCAACATTCCTCTGGCTATTCGGGGTCTTTTCTGGTTCCATACAAATTTTAGGATTATTTGTTCCATTTCCTTGAAAAAAGTGGATGGTATTTTGACGGGGATTGCATTGAATGTGTAGATTGCTCTAGGTAGCATTGACATCTTCACAATATTTGTTCTTCCAATCCATGAGCATGGAACGTTTTTTCATTTCTTTGTGTCTTCCTCAATTTCTTTCATGAGTATTTTATAGTTTTCTGAGTACAGATCCTTTGCCTCTTTGGTTAGATTTATTCCTAGGTATCTTATGGTTTTGGGTGCAATTGTAAATGGGATCAACTCCTTAATTTCTCTTTCTTCTGTCTTGTTGTTGGTGTATAGGAATGCCACTGACTTCTGTGCATTGATTTTATATCCTGCCACTTGACTGAATTCCTGTATGAGTTCTAGCAGTTTTGGGGTGGAGTCTTTGGGGTTTTCCACATAAAGTATCATATCATCTGCAAAGAGTGAGAGTTGGATGCCTTTCATTTCTTTTTGTTGTCTGATTGCTGTGGCTAGGACTTCTAATACTATGTTGAATAGCAGTGATGATAGTGGACATCCCTGCTGCGTTCCTGACCTTAGGGGGAAAGCTCTCAGTTTTTCCCCATTGAGAATGATATTCGCTGTGGGTTTTTCATAGATGGCTTTTATGATATTGAGGTATGTACCCTCGATCCCTATACTCTGAAGAGTTTTGATCAAGAAAGGATGCTGTACTTTGTCAAATGCTTTTTCTGCATCTATTGAGAGGATCATATGATTCTTGTTCTTTCTTTTGTTAATGTATTGTATCACGTTGATTGATTTGTGGATGCTGAACCAACCTTGCAGCCCAGGGATAAATCCCACTTGGTCGTGGTGAATAATCCTTTTAATGTACTGTTGGATCCTATTGGCTAGTATTTTGGTGAGAATTTTTGCATCCATGTTCATCAGGGATATTGGTCTGTAGTTCTCCTTTTTAATGGGGTCTTTGTCTGGTTTTGGGATCAAGGTAATGGTGGCCTCATAAAATGAATTTGGAAGTCTTCGTTCCATTTCTATTTTTTGGAACAGTTTCTGAAGAATAGGTATTAATTCTTCTTTAAATGTTTGGTAGAATTCCCCTGGGAAGCCATCTGGCCCTGGGCTTTTGTTTGTTGGGAGATTTTTGATGACTGCTTCAATTTCCTTAGTGGTTATAGGTCTGTTCAGGTTTTCTATTTCTTCCTGGTTCAGTTTTGGTAGTTGATACATCTCTAGGAATGCATCCATTTCTTCCAGGTTATCTAATTTGCTGGCATAGAGTTGCTCATAATACGTTCTTATAATTGTTTGTATTTCTTTGGTGTTGGTTGTGATCTCTCCTCTTTCATTCATGATTTTGTTGATTTGGGTCATTTCTCTTTTCTTTTTGATAAGTCTGGCCAGGAGTTTATCAATCTTGTTAATTCTTTCAAAGAACCAGCTCCTAGTTTCGTTGATCTGTTCTACTGTTCTTTTAGTTTCTATTTCATTGATTTCTGCTCTGATCTTTATTATTTCTCTTCTCCTGCTGGGTTTAGGCTTTATTTGCTGTTCTCTCTCCAGCTCCTTTAGGTGTAGGGTTAGGTTGTGTACTTGAGACCTTTCTTGTTTCTTGAGAAAGGCTTGTATTGCTATATACTTTCCTCTTAGGACTGCCTTTGCTGCATCCCAAAGATTTTGAATAGTTGTGTTTTCATTTTCATTGGTTTCCATGAATTTTTTAAATTCTTCTTTAATTTCCTGGTTGACCCATTCATTCTTTAGTAGGATGCTCTTTAGCCTCCATGGATTTGAGTTCTTTCCGACTTTCCTCTTGTGATTGAGTTCTAGTTTCAAAGCATTGTGGTCTGAAAATAGGCAGGGAATGATCCCAATCTTTTGGTACCGGTTGAGACCTGATTTATGACCTAGGATGTGATTGATTCTGGAGAATGTTCCATGGGCACTAGAGAAGAATGTGTATTCCGTTGCTTTCGGATGGAATGTTCTGAATATATCTGTGAAGTCCATTTGGTCTAGTGTGTCATTTAAAGTCTTTATTTCCTTGTTGATCTTTTGCTTAGACGATCTGTCCATTTCAGTGAGGGGGGTGTTAAAGTCCCCCACTATTATTGTATTGTTGTCGATGTGTTTCTTTGCTTTTGTTATTAATTGCCTTATATAATTGGCTGCTCCCATGTTAGGGGCATAGATATTTACAATTGTTAGATCTTCTTGTTGGATAGACCCTTTAAGTAGGATATAGTGTCCTTCCTCATCTCTTATTACAGTCTTTGGTTTAAAATCTAATTTGTCTGATATAAGGATTGCCACCCCAGCTTTCTTTTGGTGTCCATTAGCATGGTAAATGGTTTTCCACCCCCTCACTTTCAATCTGGGGGTGTCTTTGGGTCTAAAATGAGTCTCTTGCACACAGCATATTGATGGGTTTTGTTTTTTAATCCAATCTGATAGCCTGTGTCTTTTGATTGGGGCATTTAGCCCATTTACATTCAGGGTAACTATTGCAAGATATGAATTTAGTGCCATTGTATTGCCTATAAGGTGACTGTTACTGTATATTGTCTGTGTTCCTTTCTGGTCTATGTTGCTTTTAGGCTCTCTCTTTGCTTAGAGGACCCCTTTCAAGATTTCTTGTAGGGCTGGTTTCGTGTTTGCAAATTCCTTTAGTTTCTGTTTGTCCTGGAAGCTTTTTATCTCTCCTTCTATTTTCAATGACAGCCTAGCTGGATATAGTATTCTTGGCTGCATATTTTTCTCATTTAGTGCTCTGAATATATCATGCCAGTCCTTTCTGGCCTGCCAGGTCACTGTGGATAGGTCTGTTGCCAATCTAATGTTTCTACCATTGTAGGTTACATATCTCTTCTCCCGAGCTGCTTTCAGGATTTTCTCTTTGTCTCTGAGATTCGTAAGTTTTACTATTAGATGTTGGGGTGTTGACCTATTTTTATTGATTTTGAGAGGGGTTCTCTGTGCCTCCTGGATTTGGATGCCTGTTTCCTTCCCCAAATTAGGGAAGTTCTCTGCTATAATTTGCTCCATTATACCTTCTGCCCCTCTCTCTCTTTCTTCTTCTTCTGGGATCCCAATTATTCTAATGTTGTTTTGTCTTATGGTATCGCTTATCTCTCGAATTCTGCCCTCGTGATCCAGTAGTTGTTTATCTCTCTTTTTCTCAGCTTCTTTATTTTCCATCATTTGGTCTTCTATCTCACTGATTCTCTCTTCTGCCTCATTTATCCTAGCAGTTAGTGCCTCCATATTTGATTGCACCTCATTAATAGCCTTTTTGATTTCTACTTGGTTAGATTTTAGTTCTTTTACTTCTCCAGAAAGGGTTTCTCTAATAACTTCCATGCTTTTTTCAAGCCCAGCTAGTATCTTTAAAGTGATGATTCTGAACTCTAGATCTGACATCGTACTAATGTCCGTATTGAGTAGGTCCCTGGCAGTCGGTACTACCTCTTGTTCTTTTTGTTGAGGTGATTTTTTCCGTCTTGTCATTTTGTCCAGAGGAGAATAGATAAATGAGAGAACAAAATGCTAACAGGGTAACAATGTTCCCAGAAAATATACTCTAAACAAATCAGAAAAGACCTGAAGCAGTGGGAAAAGAAAGGGAAAGAGAGAAAAAAGAAAAAGAAAAAGATAAAGATAAAAACAAACAGAAACAGAACAAAACAAAAAAAAAAAACAGAATGTGATCAAATATGATCAGGCTGGTATATAGATCAGTGCCACACACTAGATTTTGGGTGTATTTTGGTCTGTTAGAAGAAAGTGCCTCCCAAAATTTTAAAGAAAGAAAAACTTATATATGTACAAAAATAAGGGTTGATATGATGAAGGGATGGAATATGACTGTAAAGATGGAAATTATAAAAAATTTTATAAAAGGAATTGATAAGAAGTTGTTTGAAAAAAGAAAGAAGAGGATTTAAAAAAAAAAAAGGAAAAAAAAAAAGGGAGAGAATGTGATCAGGCAGGGGAGTAGGAAAAAACCATACACTAGAGATTTAGGGTATATTTTGATCTGTTAGAAGAAACTATCTCAAAATTTTAAAGAGAGAACAACTTATATATATATGCCAAAAATACAGGTAACTACTATGAAGGGATAGAATATGACTCTAAAAAAGAAAAATAAAAATGAAAAATAAAAATGTTTTTTTTTAAAAAAGGGATTGATAAGATGTTGGTTGAAAAAGGGAAAAAGAAAAATTCAAAAAAAAAAAAGACAGTTAAAAAAAAATTAACTTTGAAAGTCTAAAGAATCATGGTAAAAAAGCCATGAATTCTATGTGCATTATTCCCCTAGCGCTGGAGTTCTGCCGTTCTCATTGATCGGTAAACTTGGTCTCGGCTGACTGTTCTCGCTGATCTTCTGGGGGAGGGGCCTGTTGCCGTGGTTTCCAAAAGTCTTTGCCGGAGGCGGAATTGCCCCGCCCTTGCCCGGTCCGGGCTAAGTAATCTGCTTGGGTTTGCTCTCTGGAGCTTTTGTTCCCTGCAAGCTTTCCGTACAGCTTTGGAGGCGGAGAGTGAAAATGGCGGCCTCCCAATCTCCGCCTCAGAGGAGCCGAGAACTCGGGGTCCCGCTCCTCAGTGCACCCCCAGAGAAAAGCTGTCAGTCACTCCCGTCTCCCCCGTCTCCGGCCGCACTCCGTGCTCACCCAGCCTGTGACCGAGTGTTTCTATCTCTGGCACCCGACCCCATGTGGAATCTCCAAACCCAGCAGATCCCTGCGGTGTGCTCCCGCGCCTCTCCTCCCCGGGGAAAAAGGTGAGTCTCCCCAGATCTGCCGCTTGGTGGGTCCCTGCTGGAGGAGCAGTGGCCCGACTGTGCCGCGGATCACGGTTTATGGCAACCCCGAGCTGAGAGCCCGCGCCTCGGCTCCGTCTCTGCAGCTGGCTTCCCCAATCCGATACCTGGGAGCTCTGTCACACTCAGGCACCCCCGGTCTTTCTGTGTCCCTGAGGGTCCTGAGACCACACTGTCCCATGAGGGTTCCACCCCCCGCTTAGCCACCGGAGTGACGTCCCTCAGCGGAGCCGACTTTTAAAAGTTCCGATTTTGTGCTCCGTGGCTCTATCACTTGCCAGAAGCTGCCGACGGAGGCTCCCTCCCCTGCCGTCTATCCTCCCGAATATCACCTCGGATTCAGTTCTCCGCACGTCCTACCTTCCAGAAAGTGGTCGCTTTTCTGTTCAGAGAGTTGTTGCTCTTCTTTTCTTCGATCTCCTGTTGAGTTCGTAGGTGTTCAGAATGGTTTGATCCCTATCCAGCTGAATTCCTGAGAGGAGACGAAATCCAGGTCTCCTACTCCTCCGCCATCTTGCTCCGCCCCCCAGCTTACTTGTTATTATCACTATCATTACCAGTACCATGACCATTAAGAATAAGACTGTATAATTTTAAAGTAGTAATAAAGTTATTTCTTTCATCACCTTACAGAGTAAAATTAGTGAACATTAATGTATCAAAAACAGACTATAACTAACAATTTGTCTTTTTTGAAGGCAGCATGTTTTAACAAATGTGATTTCAGAAATGAGAAAAAAGAAGAAAAATATATCAACTGTATATAAAACAATTGGGAAATAAATTATATTTCTTTACTTAAATATTTGAAGTGGAAAAAAGAAAGATAAAAATTCAAATAAACTGGTTCCAGTTAGCAGCACAAAGAGTCAGAATAAAGAAATTTGAGAAATCAAATCAGCCAGGGCTATGAGCAATTAATTTCTCCTTTGGCTTGCATCCTGATAGAAAAACTGTGTATAGGAGAACCTGGAAATAGGTAAAGGACCTGACATAATATATTTCTCTTGATTTCTGTTTCCTTAAAATTCTATTAAAACAATATTCTTGGTAAGCTTCCCATTGCCATCAGCAGTACAAAAGCTCTCTAAGGTTAAAGAGGTTGGTGTGGAAGGCATGACGGGTTTACTTTTCCCTTAGGAGCAGAGGAGTAAGAGACCACCCTGCCACTATACAATGCATAGAACAACAGATACTGCATAAAATGAGAGACCCCAGGCTCTGGCTGTAACTCCCCCAAGGTCCAGCACCCCTAGTGTACAATGAAGCAGGTGGAGACATTCAGAATATGCACAAGATATGTGGAACAGAGGCCCAGGAGGGAGACTGGGCTGGAGATAGTAATGGAGAGTTTGTTTTTCTTAGGGGGGTACTTGATAATGTGGGAGTTAGGGAGATACTCTGCAGGAATGCAAATGTATTGAATGAGAAAGGTAGAGAGTGAAGATGGAACCCTGGAAAATTATAAAGATGAGACATGAAAGAAAATCCATTGGGAATAGCAGGATAGTAAGACAGCATATTTTACAAAATGGGGAAGAAGTATAGTTTCAAGAATGATGCTTTAATCCTCGTCCAATGATGCAGGAAGATCAACTATAAAAAGGACTGGATTTGTCAGATAGAAGTTAGCTGGTAGCCTTTGCATGTGCAGTCTGAGGGTATGGTGAAGGTGGAAACCAGGATGCTATGTTCTTAGGTGCATTAGAGGTGAGGACATGATGAAAAACCAGTTTTGTCTCTGCTGGTATTGATTTATGCTATTATTTCTACCACAGAAGTGGCAGGAGGAGAAACAGAATAGCTTAGTGCCATAGTTCACCACATTATAGTCACCTTGAGAAGGGTTTACTTAATTTTATTTTTTTTAAATATTAATGTCAGGGCCTCACCCCAAACCAATTAAACCTGAATCTCTGATTATGGGGCCCAGATACTGATATTTTTAAATAGCACTCTAGTTGATTCTAATGTTTAGCTGGAATTGAGGACCACTGGATTAATGAGCTAAGAATATGGGTTCTAGAATCAGCTTTAGTTTAAGTGTCAACCTCATTATTTGCTGGCTGCCTGACTTCTCTCTCAGTTTCTTTATCAAAGATGTGGGAATAATAATAGTATCTTCCTCATTGTATCGAAGAAGGATTAAATGACATAAGGTATGTAAAACACTTGGCATGGCACTAGTATTACTGGCTGTTGTTACTGTTTCTGTCATTAAAACATATGATATAAATTTAATGATACAAACAGTAACAAAAACAACCAATAATAGATAGTACCACACCAAATGTTTTACATACCTTATGTCATATATATATATATGTGTGTATATATATATATATGTGTGTGTGTGTGTGTGTGTGTGTATATAGAGAGAGAGAGACACACAGAGAGAGTGAGACAGAGAAAGGGAAGGAAAGAGAGGGAGGGAGGGAGGGAGGGAGAGAGAACGCAAGTCCCCACTTGGTGACCATACACCAGTCAAGAGATGAGAGGAGGCAGACTCTGCCATTCTTTCCAATACTTATACTTCATATCACCTACTCAACAACTCTGCTCCTACTTCTGCCTGGTAACTGACTTCTGACCTAGTACTAGCTGTGTCAAAAATTTCTTGCTTTATTTTTGTTGTTTCTGGAGTTTTACACATGAATCTTGTGCCTTTCATCTCTAACACCAACCATGGAAATTTATGATTCTCTCAATGGACTTTACAGGATCTCTCAAGCCACTTGGCTCATTTTCTATTCTGCATTAAAGTCATTTGTGGCCATGCCTTATTATGCCAGTAAACTCTAAATACTATATTTATTGCTATTACAGAGGGCTGATAGGCATTTGAAAATGTTTGTTGGATGGTGGTACCTACATCGCCTCTGGTTTCTTGCCTGGCTTTCTACCTTTGGGTCTTACCTTGGCTGCCATTGTCAAAACTAAAACTGAACTGGAGAAAGTTAAAAAAAGTAAGGGAAATTTTATTCAAGGCTATTGAAATATGGGAGAGAGACCTCAGTCTGAACTAAATTCTCTTGAAAAAAGAGGGAGGGCTTTTAAAAGTGCTAGGGTAAGCTAGTGGCAAGTACTGAAGCACTTGAGGGCAGAGGCTGAACAGTGAGGTGTGTTGTAACATTGAATTATTCCCGAGTTTGCAAATGTTTTCTTCTGTGATTAGGCTATCTGTGTTTGCTAACTGGTGCCCACCAAGGTGGACTCTAACCTTTCCACAGAGACTGGGAAATGGGGGACACTATCTTCCTTGATGATTTCATTTTAAAGGAGTTGTTCCCAAGTCCTTGAGAAAGACATCCCTTACTCATAAATCAGGCAAAAGGCTAGGAGAAGATTTACATCTCAAAGGGGCAAAGAAATCATTTTAGGAAACAGTTATGTTTTCCAAAGTAAATGCTCTAAGAAGAGGGAATTCAGGGCATAAAGAAAACACCCTGTCTATAAAATTTAGTCAAGCTGAGGGGTAAGTTAAAGCTGTCTTGGTCACCATATTTGAATTTTCTTTGTTTCAATCTTTTCTTAATATCAGCTCTTTTAGATTCTATTGATTCTGGTTTTTGCTCTGCCCTTATACTATGGTTAAAGTCAAAATTTTATTGAACTAATATATTTTTTAAAATCTTAAAAAATTGCAGTAATTGGGAAAATACATAAAATTGAAATTTCACACACATGCACTTTAGATTTGGAAGTAATCCTAAAATTCATCTAAAATTAGATTAATCTTAAAATTAATCTAATATAATCCTGAGTCACATATTTGAGTCTCCTTTTTAACATTCTCATAATTAAAATTATCTCCAGGAAGAATAGTGTTAGATAATTTTTCCTTTCTTTGGCCATTTTCTCTCCCCTCAAAGACAGAAACACACAAATCAAATTAATTACTCACATGGGAGTACCTGACGTAATTGTACACACAGTTGAACTCTGATTTTCCTTTCTTTGCCATTTGTTCTCTTCTTTAGTTTAGATGTCCACTATTCTGTATGTGATGTTGTTTCGAGACAGCTCATTATCTTGGTTGTTTTCTTCAACATCTCCTTTAAGATGTGGCACTTAAAAATGAATGGAAAGTTTCCTGAGTGGAGATCAAACAGTTTGAAGTAGAGAATGATCACTTCAGTTTTTTGGACACTCTACCTCTATTCACGTGGACAGAAATCAAATTCACTTTTGGTAACTTTTCTTTTCACAAAAATTGTCTTACTATATATTTTAAAAATAAGTATTGGACTTTACATATACTCAGATTAAGTGTATTTTGTTGGATTCAGTTCATCATTGTAGCTTGTGAACACTGGGATATTGCTTATAGCCCACATTTTATTAGTTACTTTTCCCACTTTTGTGCAGTCTGCTACACCTGACAAAGATTACTTACTTCTACTTCATCACTGAGGTTAAGGGCCCTGCTGTCCACCACTCACCAATGAGTCAGTACTCTTAGGGCATGGTCATTTAACAAGTTATAAATTTACCTCATCGTTGCCCAGTCTCCATTTATATATCTTGTTCATATCCATATCCTAAGATACTTAGATATGTTGGTAAACCATATCTTCAACAAGTCTATGATTTTCTGCTTGTTCTCATGTACCTTGCTTTTAAAAATCAAAAGATTTTTTAAAAATTACAGTAGATCCATCAACGTTCTTGTGGCATTTATAGACATTTATCCAAACTAAAATACACAGTACTCTAGTATTTAAGGAAAACATTCCATGTTAAAATTCATCGTAGCCTATCTGCAAAACCTGTAGTTAGTTGTTCTGAGAAAAATTGGTTGGAGTTATTCTTGGAAAAAAGCAAAACTGTCATTCTTACATTCAAGAACAACCAAGAAACAGAAGGGCCAGGTGTCCTTCCCTTGACTTCTCTGGCACAGTGATTTGTTCTCTGTTCTCAACTCAGTTAGAAAAATATTTCAAGGCATAAGCCTCCCTTAATCCTCCATATAATTAGTGTTCAAACTTGTGAATTTTCGTAACTTCATTTTTTTTCTGAATTAGCATCTATGGATTGGCAGAATAAGAAACTGTTTGGATGATTTGTTTAAATGGTTATTATATAATATTTTATGCATTTAAAGACATGTAACATATAAGGTATGATGGTTAGTAATAAAATGAACATTTGTTTCCCAATTTAAGAACAATTTTGCTGATGTTAATAGAATATTAGAAAATGAACACATATTTAACTAAAATTTTGATATAACAATGATTTTGGCCATTCTACTTGCAGGTACAGTCAAGTACATTCACAACTGAAGAGTGATTATGCTGTTTAATGTATAAAATGGTTAAGTTTAATGTATACTAAGCTCTAAGTATAAGTGCTAAATTTCACATACCTTGACCATGATTAGTTAAGAGGCTTTTGTCTGGATCTTGTAAAATCCTGTGTTCCTTTTTAAAGGGTCTTTATTCTCCTTTATTGGCTATCTAGCTGCTTATGTATTTATTGATTCATTTCTCTCTTATTCGAATTCTGCCCCCCCCTTTCCTTAATCCTCTATTGTGTTTGGCATCTGTCTTTATGTCATGTCTGTCTCTACAAGTCTCTTATTCCTGCTTTGTCCGGGATGCAGATGAATTTAAATTCTGGGTGTTAGGAGTCCAGATTGAAACCTTCTAAAGAAACCCTGGCCAGTTCTAAAATAAGTTGTGTGATCACAAGGAGAGAGATGCAAAAACTTCAAAGATAGGGTGGCAGATACAGAGATAGACAAGGGGGAAGTGAGATGTGGAGACAGGTGGGGGTAAATTTTTAGTACAAGATGAAAAATAGGAATGAAATTAATTTTAAAGTTAAAGGAAATCTATACTAACCACTTGTGAAAAACTGAGATGTTTAACTGCTTGTTTGTAATCTGTACTGAAGACCCGTGGTTCAATAAGACAATTGAAACTCAAGTTTAGTTTTCTTATTTTTACCATGGATTGTTTGCTGGGGCTTGATCATAAATAGGGAGACCTGGTTCTGTTTCAATAGAGCTTCTACCCAGCTTGTAATATGAATAATTGGTGATTTTGTTTGCAACTTCTTCTTTCGTCTATATTATCCTTATATAATTTATGCACTCATGGCATCCCTTCAAGTGGACTATATACCCTTGTTTGGCAGGATAAGACTCTGGCACTAGGCACTTAATCAAAATTAATCTCTTGAATATTAAACTAACATTTAGGGAAAGGTGCTTGCTGAGGCAGCCAGGAATAAAGGGAAGGAATGGGAGGCAGGAGTGGTGTTTCTGTATCACACATCTGTCACTAAGCTTTCATTATCAGCTGCCATGATTTCCACCATCTTACATTGATCTGAATTCTATGTAGTTTTCCAGTTTCAGCTTTGATTTCTCTCATGCAGTGAAGCACACCAAAGCCAAGGAGTAACTGAGAGCTGTGACAGGTCTGATCCCAAGGTGAAGCTTTTATGTCACTGAATTCGTTGGGAATCTGAGAAGAATTAAGGCTCCAAGAAAAACATTTTATAATTTATAATTCTATGAAGAAGAGCCATTTTCAAGTGTGGCTACAACTGGCACCTACTATCTCTAGCTGGGGAAATCTCTGGTCAGCTGAGACTAAGAGTGGCTGCTCTAGGTCCTGGGGTCCTAGAAGACTCCCCTGATATACAGTAATGGACCTTCTAAACATGAGGGAAAATGCTCATGGATCGGAAGAGTAAACATTGTTAAAATGTCTATGCTGCCCAATGCCATCCCGATAAAAGTTCCAATGACATTTTTCAAAGTGCTGGAACAAATGATCCTAAAATTTGTATGGACTCAGAAAAGACCCCCGAATCACCAAGGAAATGTTGAAAAAGAAAAACAAAGCTGGGGGCATCATGTTGCCCGATTTCAAGCTATATTACAAAGCAGTGATGACCAAGACAGCATGGTACTGGCACAAAAACAGACATACGGACCAATGGAACAGAATAGAGAGCCCAGATATGGACCCTTAGCTCTATGGTCAAATAATCTTTGACAAAGCAGGAAAAAATATGCAATGGAAAAAAGACAGTCTCTTCAATAAATGGTGCTGGGAAAATTGGACAGCCACATGCAGAAGAATGAAACTCGACCATTTTCTAACACTATACACAAAGATAAACTCAAAATAGATGAAAAACCTCAATGTGAGACAGGAATCCATCAAAATCCTAGAGCAGAACATAAGCAGTAATAACTTCTTCGACATCGGCCACAGCAACTTCTTTCAAGATACATCTCCAAAGACTAGTGAAGCAAAAGCAAAAATGAACTTTTGGGACTTCATCAACATAAAAAGCTTCTGCACAGCAAAGGAAACTGTCAACAAAACAAAGAGGCAACCCACAGAATGGGAGAAGATATTTGCAAATGACACTACAGACAAAGCGCTGATTTCCAAGATCTATAAAGAACTTCTCAAACTCAACACCCAAAAAACACATAATCAAGTCAAAAATGGGCAGAAGACATGAACAGACACTTCTCCAAAGAAGACATACAAATGGCACATGAAAAAATTTTCATCATCATTAGCCATCAGGGAAATTGAAATTAAAACCACATTGAAATACCACCTTACACCAGTTAGAATGGCAAAAATTGACAAGGCAAGAAACAACAAATGTTAGAGAGGTTGTGGAGAAAGGGGAGCCCTCTTACACTGTTGGCGGGAATGCAAGTTGGTACAGCCACTTTGGAAAACAGTGTGGAGTTTCCTCAAAAAATTAAAAATAGAGTTACCCTATGACCCAGCAATTGCACTTCTGGGTATTTACCCCAAAGACACAGATGTAGTGAAAAAAAGGGCCATATGCACCCCAATGTTCATAGCAGCAATGTCTGCAATAGCCAAACTGTGGAAAGAGCCAAGATGCCCTTCAACTGATAAATGGATAAAGAAGATGTGGTCCATACATACAATGGAATATTACTCAGCCATCAGAAAGGATGAATACCCAACTTTTGCATCAACATGGATGGGACTGGAGGAGATTATGCTAAGTGAAATAAGGCAAGCAGAGAAAGTCACTTGTCATATTGTTTCACTTATTTATGGAACATAAGGAATAGCATGGAGGACATTAGGAGAAGGAAGGGAAAATGAAGGGGGGAAATCGGAGGGGGAGATGAACCATGAGAGACTATGGACTCAGAGAAACAAACTGAGGGTTTTGGGGGGATGGGGATGGGTTAGCCTGGTGATGGGTATTAAAGAGGGTACGTACTGCACGGAGCACTGGGTGTTATATGAAAACAATGAATCATGGATCACTACATCAAAAACTAATGATAGGGCACCTGGGTGGCTCAGATGGTTAAGCGTCTGCCTTCGGCTCAGGTCATGATCTCAGGGTCCTGGGACCGAGTCCCGCATCGGGTTCCCTGCTCAGTGCAGAGCCTGCTTCTCCCTCTCCCTCTGCCATTCCCTCTGCTTGTGCTCTTCTGTCTATCCCTCTGTCAAATAAATAAATAAAATCTTTAAAAAAAACCCCAAAAACAAAAAAACTAATGATGTATTGGATGGTGACTAACATAACATAATAAAATTAAATAAAAAAAAAAAACCAGTAAAAAAATAAACATGAGGAAAAGTGATGGCAATAGTATGTTCCCTAAGTTGATATTTCTCCAACTTTAATGTGCATACAAATCACCTGGACATCTTGGTAAAATGCAAATCCCAAAGGTACTGATATAGTAAATCTGGGTGGTAGGACCCAAGAAGCTGCCCTTTAAGCAAGCTCACAGGTGTGCTGCTCTGCTATTCTGAGGTCCATACTTTGAATTGAACTGCCCTCAGCATTCCCTTCACTAACTCCGTTAGGAAAGAGAATGGCTTCTCTAAATATCCACAACCAAAGAATGGGCCTCTGGGGGGCTGTCCGGAGACTGAAGGGAGACGAAGGGCATACCTTTTGAGCCACTAAGATCACAGAATCAACTCTGGAAGTCAGTGTGGTAGTAGATGACACCACTAGCTCACGTTCCCAGCCAGGAACCAGTATCATGAGTGATGAGATAAGCCATGGTTGTGACCCAGGACAGGAAAGTTTGTCTACAGAAGCCAAGTGCAACCAACATCCATTAATGAAGGCTACATTAGCTCTTGCCGGAGATGGTGAGTGACCATCTGTCTGGGCATACATAAAACCCTTTAATATAGAGTAGTGCTCAAGACCCAGGCTCTCAGGGGGGATAGCCTGCAATAGAAGATCTGCACTGTCACTTCTCAGCTGTGTCCCTTAGACAGTTACTTAACCTTTCTGGCCTCATTTTTTCATATGTAAATAGAGATATTAAGAATACCACCTTCCCAGGGTTGTTGTGGGACATATAGAAACACTTACCATCATGCCTGACATTTAAAAAGCACTCAGTAAAGATTAGTTACTATGCTTCCAGCAAGATAAATTTTGCCTTTGGTGATATCTAGTGATGTCGTCAGAAACAAAGACTTCCTTATATATTTTAATGTGACAAATGCAAAATATTTACACAGGAGTTGGACATTTTTTTTAAAGTTAATTTGATCAGAGTATATAAAATAGCCTGGTAAGATTAATTCAGTTACTGTTTTCGTGATAATAACTATGCCTGGCTAAAGCTATCCTGGGCCATTTCCTATAAATGTGCATTCTAACTTGGGGACCATTTTATCTCACAAATTATCAAAGTTAGAACGTTGGTCATTTCTGGTACCATGACTCCTAGGTAAGTTTTCTGGCACCCTCTCCACCATCAGCTTGATTCTGAGTTCTCTCAGAATGTGCATTGTATTTATTCATTTACTTCTTTTCACTCTGTATTGTACACAATCTATTCCTATTGCCATGGAGATAGCTATTCAATGACAATAACCTCTTTACTTCATTTCAGTCATTTATACAATTACTGTTGTGTCAGGTTGATTCTGGCTTTGATGCTGATGAAAAGGGAAAAAGAAACATTTAATAAAGTGATTTTTTTCCACTCAATTTGCTTTTGCATCTCTTTATCTGTGCCTCAAATTTAGCAAGTGCAACACTTGTTCCATTGGATTATCTGAAATACATGGTTGGCTGTCACATGCATGATTGATTTTAAACATATGCCTGAATCCTTTCTACCAGACTAAACTCCTAGGACAGAAAAACACACTGTAAAAAAAGGCTTTCCTGTCACCATCAGGTACACCGTCATCTTTGACCTAACCCTCAGATTGTAAACAAGTAGTTGCTGGCAAGAGATCATAAACAAAACCAATCTCTGCATCTCTGTTTTCCACATGTCTCACCAGTAAAGGTAGCTCTCTAAGACATCACTCCATTTCATCCTCTCTTGGTCCTTGACTCTTTTCATCCCTCTTCTTGCATGCCATATTCACTTTCCCTGTATCCATTTTGAATCAGTCTGCACTGCTCTGGTTACTGTGGCTCAGCAATGAGTCATGGAAACTGCTCAAGACTTGTCTCTCTCAATTTATCCTACCAGCCGTATCCTGTTATTTTTCTGCCTTTCAGCTGCCCTTGTGTATAAAGATCCCTTTTCATTTGCTTTGTGCAGTGTTACTTCTCTTGTTTAAATTTTCTATCTTCTTTGAAATGCTAGCCCCCACCTTCATTTTTAATTTTAAATATATCCATTAATTTCTTTTTTAAAAAGTAGTAATTTGGCTAAATGACAGTGTCTCTTTGAATTAATAACTAGGTAATAGTATAATGTGTTAAATTTAATTAATTCTAATTAGCATTGTAAACCTAATAGATTGTATGATCATTCTCTTCTCCCTTCAATAGCAGAGGGATACAGTACAGTTTCATAGTATATGAGCAAAAGCATGATTTCCATTTCCCTGAACAATCACACTATTTTTTATGATTTTTGGAAGTCCAGCTTTATCCAACTGACTAGACTGATTTTTCCAATACGTTAAATTTAATGTCACTGGAATACTGGCTACATGACATGAATTAGAGAACTACAGCCTGCAGACCAAATCTTGCTGGACACCTGTTTTCTTAAATAAAATTTTATTGGAATACAGCCACACTCATTTTTTATGTATTGTCTGTGACTGCTTTCACACTATGAAGGAAAAGTTGTGACAGAGACTGTGTGATCTGCAAAGCCTAAAATATTTGCTATCTGAGCCTTAGAGAAAATGTTTGCCTACTCGTGGGCTACCCAATAAACCAAGCCTGCCAAATTTCTCTAGGTAGGTCTAGAAGCAAAGTTTTAAGATATTCACTTGTTGAATATCCCTTTCTCCCAAATTTGTGAATATCACATATTAACTCATAGGAAAAGCCAGATTATCTTCAGAGGTAGCTCAAAGGTATTTGCACAAAAATAGGGTTGTCTGATAAAATATACAGGACATGCAGTTAAATTTGAATTTCTGATGAACTACAAAGAATTTTTTGGTGTATGTTCCGAATATTGCATGGGACATACTTATGGTAAAAAATTTATTTGTTGTTTATCTGAAATTAAAATTTAGCTGGCAGCTTGTGCTTTCATTTGCTAAATCTGGCAAGCCTCTATAAAAAGGGATGAAAAGAAGAAAAACTGAAGAGAACTTGAAGCAACATCTCAGGGCACCGTGTTAAGTTGTGGGTTTATTACCACCTTCTAATGTATTGTCTGGTAACATTCCAGAGTTCTCCAATTTATATTCATATTTTCAATCAATAATGAGAGGATTCATTCTTTACATCCAGGTGTTTGGCACACAGATGGTCAGCTCTCTGACCCAGGAATCCATGCTGTTTATTAGCAGTTTGAAATTTTCTATTGTACATCAGATTGCAGGAGGAAGAGCACTTTTCAGTACAAGATGAAGGGGAATTACGCAGTAGGACTTCATAGGTTTGATTTAGTCCCAGGAGGAGAGCAAAAAATAGAAAGTTTACAAAACGAGTGACTGGGGAATTGGCAAGAGTCCATTTGTTCTCACACTGCTCTATCTGAAAGGAACAGTGTTAGGAATTTAATTGCAATTAGGAAGCACTGGACAATGCAGGATATTAACTCAGAGAAAGCAAGGTTTGTTAAACAGGAAAATAATATATTAAAAAAATTCTGTATTAGAGGCAAGCTTTTGCTTAGGCATACCTTAGATTATTTAATGAGCTACTGTGACTTTCTTTCTCATACCTATTTTACTTTTCTAACTTGGTTGCATATAAGAAAACACATCTATATATGTTGATCAGCACCTGTGTCCCAACTTAAGTCATTACTAACTTGCTGAATGATTTTAAGTCAGTAACTTCACCTTTTGGTTCTCAATTTCTCATTTGAAGAAACTGAATTAGAAGATTTTGAAGGTTATTACCAGGTCGAAAACTCTACTTCTATTCATGCCTATGCACATTATATTAGAATGTGATATCTATAGTATGCCCAGAATATCAAAATTATCAAAATGTACATGTGAATACTAGCCCCAAGTTTGGTAAACATGATAGCATTAGAAGCTAGGTTCTATAAATGAGACCGATTCTCATCAAGGTACAACAAGCCTGTTAACATTAGATGGAGCTCTGGGTTACTATCTTAGGTTTGTATATATCTAGCATATTTTCATGAAATATTTGAATATCTGAAATTCTATTCATTTCTTTCTTTATAAATATTTTGGTTTCCTAGCAGTTCGTAAAATTTTAAGAGAAAATTTTAATTGATAGTAACTTCTATTATATGATACCAGGTTTGGTAGTAGGTGCCATAGAAAGAAAATCTGTCTTTTGTGAGCTTTGTGATAGAGTAACCTATCAATTAGAACAAATGCACATGAGGTTATGGTAAAAACTGCAAAGGAAAGAACTGACCCTTGATATAGCTTATTCAGAAATGGTTATTTGAGATAATACAACTAGAACTGGGAAGATGATAGTATGTGTTTCCTGTCTTAAGCAATTTTAAAAATATAAATCTGAGAAAGCAAATAGGTAAATATATATGAAAATGCTAAGATTAACTTGTATATCTACTAACACACTATTTTTTAAATTGATTTTTTATTTACACAAATGATATACAAAGCCATTCTCTTTGTCCAAAATTAGAACATTACAGATGAGGCTAAAATTGCCTTTGACCACCACCCTCATTTTTCTCCATGCACTCTCTTTTTGGAGGTAAGTATTATTGTTGGTTTTGTGTGTACCCTTTCAGATAATTTTCAATGCATTTTCTCACAGAGATTTGATTCTTTGCTGTATTACATTTTGTGCTAGCAAGCCTAGACACCTGTGTTTGTTAATGTTGAATTGGAAAATAGTGCTGCTTATGAAAGAGCTTTAGGACTGGGCTTGATTATCAAAGTGAAGAAAACTACACTGGTATAGAGTAAGGCATATCAGGGGCAGTGTGTGTGTGTGTGTGTGTATACATATAACACACATTTGTGAACACACACACACAAATTTGGTTTACAAGCTATTCTGTATTTCAGTTTCCATAGGTGTAACCCAGAATGAGAGGATCCAAAGCATCACTGAGGTTTTGTTCAACTCTCACTTTCTATTGGTCTATTATTTCTAGTGCTAATATAGCTGAAAAAATGACTACATGACAGGACTTCTGCTTCCCCCCCATGGTATTTAGTTTTAGTTTCTGTTTATGCAAACTAATATTGTTTGCAAAAGCTGGATGCATACTCCTTTGTTCAAAACAGATTCGACTCAAACCTGGTTCCCACAGACCAGGAGAGAAGATCCAGTAATGTTAGTTATCCTTTCACACCATTTCATGGTTATTCCTTATCAAGTTTTTTCCAACTCACTTGGAGTTAATCCCGCTAAATTTACCCTCTCATAATTGTTCTGCGTACCATCAGAATCCCCTCAGTCACACCAAACTTGGTGAGCAATGCTGATACCTCATATATGATATTTTGTAATCTCTCACTTCAGAGCCTCACATTAAGCTTAGCTTCTATACCCCTTTCTCTGATGTCTCATGTTTTCTTTCTCCAAATCACTGCTACTCATACTAAAGCATCAAAACAGTAGGTGCTTTTTAAAAAATCTCTTTTAAGTTTGTCATTTCTACACTTATGTGAAAGTAAGTTTTAATCAGCTAATTTTCCTTCTCTATCAAACAGATGGTTATATTATCTGTGCACAGGTATTCATTTATAAGCTCTGCATTCTGGCCCAGCATTTACGGCATTACAATTTGTTGTTGTTTTTCTAACATACTTTAGGTCTCCTTCTTCAGCCAGATTTGCTGTGACACTTCACATCAAATGAAGCAAAGGATTGCTGCAAAAAGCTGAACGTGGGGAACGATGCGTTAAGACTTCTTTGTTGCAAGAAAAATGCAAAACAAATAATAAACTTCATGAAAACATACACATTTATAATTTCAGAACCCAGTGGAAATCACCTTTTGCAAATGTGTAACCTCTTTATAATTGTGTCTTCGTTACTAACAATCCTGAGCAGTTGAATTGCCAGTTAGTATGAGGCTTTCAAAACAGGCCTGAATAATATTCTACCATAAAATAACATTCATATGTAACCACTGACAACTGCCACTTGGTTAAGGTATCTTGTTTCTAATTTTACAGGTGTCAGATCTGGCTTGCTTCAGTCAGCTTCTTTGCCAGTCTCATCACCTGTCATTTCTGGTTAAAACTTTATCACACTTAGATGATTGGAAAACAGTATAGACATGTGAGGAAGAGATTCAACTTCTGAGGCACAGGCATTCTTTGGTAATTACTAGAAAAATCTCCAGAGGGAACACATTCACAAACATCTAATAAAATATTTCAAGCCAGTGGGAATTTAATGTGTCCATCTTGGATTTAATTTGACATTAATTGACATTCTTATGGTGTGTTAAAAGACAAAGTTAATGTGGTATTCTTAAGGGTCGTGAAATGTATTGCTTTTTATAGATGATTTGAGTCTTGTGCTAAAAAAAAAGTTTTGTTTTAATTAAATCAACAATTCCTTCAAGATTAAGAAAGACAATAAAAAGCATATGAGTTTATGCCTTTTTATGAGCCAGGAATGCTCCTAGAAGTTGGTGGTAATATATAGTTCTGATATTTTTATGGTAATTGCTTTCAGATTTTAAAAAAGCAAGTTCAAACATTTTCTAGAGAACTGTTCAGTGCTGGTCTTAGTTCTCAAGGGTGCAAAGAAATGCTGTTTATCTCTAATCTTTGTGCCAAAGGCAAAAAACAAACGACAAACCCTATGATTAGGGATGTGCTAAAGAGAGTTGCAGTTCAAACATTTTCACAGCACTCATTTTCTCAGGTTCTTAGGTCCTACTTCTGCACTAGTACTATTATAATACTGATACCTTCTTTCTGATACACAAAACTGTGTCCTCCTTTCAGTACACTGTGTTAGTGACAAATAAGTTTGAAATTCTTTTCTTTCTTGAGATCAGCAAGATAATTCTCATCAGTGTCCTTGTGTTTCTGGGTGAACTTACTTGCTTTTAAGATTTAGTACATCAGTCAATGTCCAGGCTGGTGCCAAGTGGCTACACTTCCAAAATAATCATCATGAAAATGTATAATATCATTCTTTGGCTTAATACATACACATCCTCTTCCTTTTAGGCTAAGCCTATCCTGTGAATTTGGAATACATCTTCTCTGATGCTGCATAATTTTAGAGCCACACTATTGCCTAAAATCAGGCCAAAATTTTTCATTTGTATAGAAAGTTTAAAAATAGAGTGATGTGAAAATTATATTAAAAATCTTAGAGTTGGGGTGCCTGGGTGGCTCAGTTGTTAAGTGACCAACTCTTGATTACAGCTCAGGTCATGATCTCAGTGTCTTGAGGTTGAGCCCTAGTGTAGGAGCACTGCGCTCAGCACAGAGTCTGCTTGAGATTCACTCTCTCCCTTTCCCTCTGCTCCTCTGCCCACTTGCACACTCTCTCTTTCTTTCTCTAAATAAATAAATAAAATCTTTAAAAAAAATCTCAGACTCATACACAAAAGCTACACTGTTGCAGTTTATTGGTTAATTGGAATTAGTTAGTTAATTGGAAAGTAGATTTATCAATATTTCCTTTATGGCATTTTTCTTTTCTATCGAGAAATTTCTAGGGCATCTAGGTGGCTCAATCAGTTAAGCATCCGATCTTTGATTTTGGCTCAAGTCATGATCTCTGGGTCCTGTGATCAAGCCCTGCATTGGGATCCCTGCTCAGCAGGGAGTCTGCTTATCTCCCTCTCCCTCTGCCCCTGCCCCTGCTCGGTGTGCTCTCTTTCTCTCTCTCTCTCAAATAAATAAATAAATCTTAAAAAAAATTTCTTTGCCACACTGAGATCAAATAAGTATCTTTTAATTGTTCACTGTCTCTTTCTTGTATATCTGAAATATAATGTAATCATAACATGTACACATCCTTGCATGACACAGGGGCCCTGTCTTTTTTTTCCTTCTCAAAACTCAGTATTCAGTATCAGTGCCTTAGTTCAGGAGTCTGCAGATGTTTTCTGTAAAAGGCCAAATAGTAAATATTTTCAGCGTTGTTGGAACTATTCACGTCTGCCGTTACACCACAAAAACAGTCATAGTCAATATATAAAGGAATGGGTGGGGGCACCTGGGTGGCTCAGTTGGTTAAGCATCCACCTTCAGCTCAGGTCATGATCCCACAGTCCTGGGATCGAGCTCCCACATTGGGTTCCCTGCTCAGCTGGGAGTTTGCTTCTCCCTCTTCCTCCCCCTACTTGTTCTCTCTCTCTCTCTCATTTGCTCTCCCTCAAATAAATAAATAAAATCTTTTTTAAAAAATGGCAAGTACCCTTTAAAAAAAAAGGAATGGGTGTGGCTGAATTCCAATAAATATTTACAAAATCAGGTGCTAGCCCATGGGTCCTAGTAGTTGGTATCTAATATCTTGTATGTTCTCAGAAGCATATAAACCTCTGAGATAAGATTTCAGGCTGTCTTGTTCATGGTTATATCTGCCTTTTTAGGATTGGTTTGAGCATGTAGTACATACCCAATACAAGTCTATTAAGTGGAAAAAAACCAATTTCTGTTCTGTGTTCAAATATATTTTATATGTATAAAAAATAGATAAAAGTATATGGGAGTGGCATCAGTAAAAATGGTAAAGCAGGGAACTCAAAGAGCTTGTCTCACTACAGAAACACTAGAAAACCTGGCAAAAACTGTCAAAATCAACTTTGTCAGAACTCTGGAAAACAGTCAAAGGTTTACAACAATCAACTGAAAATTTAATCAATAGAAAGGCAACTGAATACTGGCAGGAGAACTTTGTAACAATTTAAATTACCCATGACTTCACTTCCCCTAGCTCAGTGGCAATCTTGAAGATAGCAGTCCACATCCCCAGTGTGGGCTCATAGGGCTGGAGGGAACAGAGAAACTTTGTTTTCCAAGAATTGTGGCTGTCTGTTTTGACCTCTCTTGGAGCTCCCTAAAGCCTAATGCAAAGAGCTTGCTTTTATTTCTCTAATTCAGAACTCTTTCAGAAAAGAGAAACAGTAACATGGCTGTATAAGGCAGTGGCTGAAAATATTCAAAGGCAAATAACTACTTGCTGCCACATAAGGCAAATGATATCAGTTGTGTCAAATAACAGACACATCAAAAAGATGGGAGGAAAGGTTGATATGCTTTTGAGGAATAAGGGCTTTGAAAAGTTCTCATGTATACCAGGGAATCTATGAGGCCATGCTCATGACCAGAGAACTTGAGAAGATCCTAAGCTCTTACTTGTCACAGGCATGCAAGCCCTTGCAAATAGGAAAACAAGGCAAAGAACTTGAGCATTGAAGACATGCCTGAACAAACACACAGAGCTACAAAGACTGGGGGATTTTTTTTTTCTTGACTCCAGGCATTTAGAGACCTCACTGGTCACATACAACAAAGTCTTTAGTCTCCCCAACAATAGTTTATAAAAGTCATGAAACAAACAAACAAACAAGTAAAACCCACAACAAACAGCAATAACAAACTTTGGGGAAGGAGGAGAATTTGACTTCTAGAGTTAGCATATTATGATATTTAAATTGTCAACTTGTCAACAAAAATTATGAAGTATACAAAGAAAGTATGGTCTATTTACACAAACACACACACATGCAAAGAAATAAACAGAAACTGTCCTTGAGGAAGTCCTTTGGACTTATGAGAAAAATATTTTACACTTGATCTTAGCCAAAAGGCCGAGAAGCGATTGAGAAAAATATTTTAAATCAACTTCCTTAAATGTGCTCAAAGAGCTAAATGTAACAACGAACCAAAAAAATTAAAGGAAACCAGGAAAAGAATGTATCATCAAATGGAGAATGTCAACTGAGAAATTATAAAAAGAAACCAAATATAAATTTAGGCACTGAGAAGTATAATAGTTAAAATGAAAAATTTACTGGAAGATATCAACATCAGATTGGAGCAGGAAGAAGAAAGAATCGGTGAACCTGAAGATAGGACCACTGAAATTATCCAGTCTGAGGAGCAGAAAGAAAAAAGAATAAAGAAAATCCCACCAAAAAATAGAACAGGAGGGACAAACTTCCTAACTCACTCTATGAGACCAGCATTACTTTGAAACCAAAGCCAGACAAAGACATTACAAGAAAAGAAAACTATAGACTAATATCTCCAATGAAAAATCCTCAGTTGAATTCTAGTAACCCAAATTCGTCAGCCTACTGAAAAGATTATACATCATGGCCATATGAGATTTATCCCAGGAATGCAACACATGGAAACCAATCAATATGATACACCACATAAATAGAACGAGGGAAAAAAAGCCCCACATGATCATGTCAATTGTTATAGAAAAGCATTTGACAAAATCCAATAATCTTTCATGGGTAAAACACTCCACAAACTATGAATAGAAAGAAACTTACCCAGAAGGATAAAGGGCATTAAAAAAACAAAACAAAACAAGAAAAAGCTAATATCATAATGATGAAAGATTAAAGAAATTTTCCATTAGATCAGGAACAAGACAAGAATGACTACTTTTATTACTTCTATTCAACATTTTACTGGAAGCTTTAGCCAAAAAAATTAGGCAATAAAAAGAAGTAAAAGTCATCCAGATTGGAAAAGAAGAAGTAAAACTCTTTTCACAGGTAACATGGTCTTGCACAGAGGGAATCCTAAAGAATTAACAACAAAACTATTAGAGTTAATAAACAAATTGCCCAAAGTTGCAGGATATAACATCAACACACAAAAATCAGTTACATTTTAACACACTAATAATGAACAATCCAAAAAGGAAATTAAGAAAAAAAAACCTTTTACAAAAGCATCAAAAAATATTTATAAATAAATTTAGCCAAAGAGGTACAAAGTTTATACACTGAAAACTATGAAAACAATGCTAAAAAAATTAAAGAAACAGACAAAAGGAAAGATATTCTTTGTTCATAGATTGGAAAATGTAATGTTGTTAAATGGCAATACTCTACAAGGTGATCTACAAATTCAAGGCAACCCCTATCAAAGTCCCAATGGCCTTTTTTTGCAGAAATGGAAAAAAATACTAAAATTCATATGAAATTGCAAATTACCCCTAGTAGTCAAAACAATCTTGAAAAAGAAGAACAAACATAGAAGACTCTCTCTCTTCCCCTCTCCTTCTTTCCCTCCTCTGCTCCCTCTCTTAAAAAAAAAAAAAAAAGAATACCTACCTCACATAATATAAAAAATTAACTCCAACTTTTTGTACATCAAGGGACACTATCAAGAAAGTGAAAAGACAACTCACAGTATAGGAGAAAATATTTGCAAATGATATATCTGATAAGGGTCTAGTGTCTGGTACATGTAAAGAGCTCTTACAACTCAACAACAAAAGGAAAAACAACACAATTTAAAAATGGGCCAAGGCATCAGGAAAATACAAATCAAAACCACAATGAGAGACGACCTAACACCAGTCAGAATGGCTAAAATTAACAAGTCAGGAAACAACAAATGTTGGCAAAGATGTGGAGAAAGGGGAACCCTCTTACACTCTTGGTGGGAATGCAAGCTGGTACAGTCACTCTGGAGAACAGTATGGAGGTTCCTCAAAAAGTTAAAAATAGAGCTACTCTATGACTCAGCAATTGCACTAGTGGGTATTTGCCTAAAGGATACAAACGTAGTGATCTGAAGGAGCACCTGCACCCCAGTGTTCATAGCAGCAAGGTCCACAATAGCCAAACTATGGAAAGAGACCAGATGTCCATTGACAGATGAATGGATAAAGAAGATGTGGTATGTGTGTATATATATATATATATATATATATATATATAATGAAATATTATTCAGCCATCAAAAAAAAATGAAATCTTGCCATTTGCAATGACGTGGATAGAACTAGAGGGTATTATGCTAAGCTATATAAGTCAATCAGAGAAAGACAATTATATGATTTCACTCATATGTGGAATTTAAGAAACAAAACAGAGGATCATAAGGGAAAGAGGGAAAAATAAAATAAGATGAAATCAGAGAAGGAGACAAACCATAAGAGACTGTTAAATACAAGAAACAAAATGAGGGTTGCTGGAGGAGAGGAGGGATGGGGTAACTGGGTGATGGGCCTTAAGGAGGTCACATGATGTAATTTATACACAACTGATAAATCACAGAACTCAACCTCTGAAACTAATGATACACTATATGTTAATTAATTGAATTTAAATAAGATTAAAAAAAAGTTTAAAAAATGGGCAAAGGACTTCAATAGACATTCCTCCAAACAGGATATGCAAATGGCCAACAAGTACAGGAAAAGATGCTCAGCACCATTTGTCATTAGGAAAATGCAAATCCAAACCATAATGGGAGAACACTTTATACCTACTAAGATAGCTATAATTTAAAAATGGAAAATAAGAGGCATTGATGCAAATGTGGACAAATTGGAACCCTTATGCTTGCTGGTAGGATTGTAAAGTGGTACAGCTGCTGTGGAAACCGGTTTGGCAGTTCCTCAATAAGTTAAACAGAATTGTCATATAACCTTGTGACTCCCAAAAGAATTGTAATATGTGAACATGTGGTCAAACAAGCACTTGTATAACGATGTTCACAGTAACACTATTCACAATAACCCAAAAGTGGGAAAAAAACATATCTCCATCAACTAATGAAATGATGAAAAATATGTTATATCCATACATATTGGAATATTATTCAGTCATAAGAAAAATGAAATACTGATACATTCTACAACATAGACAAAGCTTGAAAATATTATGCTGAGTGAAAGAAACCAGATACAAAAGACTACATATTGTGTACATGTGATTTTACTTAGATCAGATATCCAGAAAGGGCAAATTCATAGAGACATAAAGCAGATTAATAGTAGCCAGGGGCTAAGAGAAAGGAGAATGGCGAATGACTAATAAAGGTGTACCAGATTTCCTTTTGGAGTGATAAAAATGTCTGGAACAATATGGTGGTAATGGTTGCACAACATTTTGAATGTACTAAATGCCATTGAATTGTACTCTTAAAATGGTTAAACTGGTAAATTTTACGCTGTGTGCATTAATCATTAAAAGTATATGACATGAGTTAAAAAAAAAGATACTTCAGGATTGTCTTAAGCATCAAGGTTTTGAGTGTCAGAAAGCCTTGGTTAATTGCTCAACACTAATGAACATTTATAAATGTACAAATGAATTAAAAGGCCTAGCAATGCCAATCTACATGAGCTGAAATGTTTCCATGCAGGGCTGTGTGTGTGAGTGTGTGTATATGTATGCATATATGTATGTCTGTGTGTGTAATTTCTTGAGATGGAAAGGGACAATGATGATGACTGATCTTGATGAATGTGAGGATCATAGTCTTGAAGAGATTTCAGGGGAAAACCACTGATATTATTAAAAGACAAGAAAACTGAATTTTAGAGGAGAGATGAAAAGAATTAGGGATCAACTTGACTAGTGGAGAATAAACTGAAGATTGGTTTAATAGCTAGATCCAAGTACTGTATTAAACACAACTACTTGGGGGAATAAAATAATGCTGTATTATTTAAAGGCTAGAAAAAATGATGAATTTTTATGATTACCTTGTTTTCTTTCTTAGAGACATTTTAGTTAGCTACTTCAAAAATGTGGAAGGCCAGGTGGGGCAGATGTGGTGGTTTTGCCATAGTAAGTAAGCTCTATGAGAGTGGGATATAGCAAAAGATCTGTGCCATCCTTACCTTGTAGAGTTACAGTGATTTTGATTGTTTAATGGTCAAAGAAAGAAAAGGGAATTATTCTTTTTCCTAAATATTTACAAATACCTTTGGCATTTCTCTTCAAATAGGTCAGAAATCTTTGGTACCTGAGAGGAAATAGACAAGGGTGGGACAGATGGGATTGAGGCCATGTTTGCAGAAGAAAGAAGTTTCTTTAGAGTCAGACAATAAATACTAAAACCACATTTTAAAAATGTGGAAACCTTTAAATAGACTACATTCTAATGTGTAAGAAACTATTTCGTTACCATTTTCCTTGAGAGGAATGAAATGATTAGATGACCACACAAATTTCATTTAAGTGAAGTAGGAGAACTCTCTATGGGAGAACTCTCTATAAATTCATAAATTCTTAAAAACAATTGCACTTGAGACACAATTTAATTATTTAACAGTCTTACTTAATTTTATCCATTTTTGTAGACAGGTAGTATCACTACCATAGTTTCCAAGAAAGTCAGTAGCATGATTATAGATGACAAACACATTTTATCACTGCAGACAGGAACGTAAAATCCAGCATCAGCCTGGGAAACTATAGAAATATCATCGAATGTGTAAAATTTCTGCTATATGCAGTATACAAGACACTAGACTGAAGAAAGTCCCCAAAGGACCATCCTGCTGAGCAAAACAAATTGTTCTCCCACAGCATTGTCAACACTTGGATTAAATATAAAACTAAATAAATTAAATGTAAGTAAAAAACTCAAAAGTAACATTTAGTTAAAACTAGAATAAAAACTTTCTCTTTTTGACAACATCATATATTAGATATCCTGAAAAACCCTTCAATTACCAAACACTTAAAATGCTGGATTAAAAAAAAAAAAAAATCTTTCTAAATGCCCAGCTGACCTACTAAGAAAGTAAGGGGAAAGTCAAAAGTCAAAAACTATGGTAAACCAGAAGTCTAGTGAAATACGCAATCACTGAAGCCATGGCTGCTCTGAGCATCTTTTAATCTTCAATGACCTAGAAATGAATCCCAGATATGGTGCTGGTGGTAGGAGGGGGCTGAATTCAGGAGACAATGCTCAGTGCCCAAATAATTTAAAAAATTGGATTAGAAATCCTATTACAAAGCCAGAACCCTGAAGGGCAATACCCATGCTTAAAGGGTGAACTACATAAAGAAACTTGCCTCCCAAAACTTTGGCTCTAGATAGAGTGGGTGGGGGAGAGGGGGGCGGAAATTCCTCATGTGGGTTTGAGGCTCAAATTCTCACTATATAGTTCTTCCAAAAAAATAAGAATTTGGTTCGAAGTGATACTGAATTGAAGGATCCTTCTCCATGTCTAACAAAAACAAACAGACCAAAACTGAAAGTAAAACAAAAGTAAACTGAAATTTTCCAGGAAAGAACATTAAATGCAGACCTCCAAGTATAAAAAAGTATCAACAAATATGAACCCATGATAACAAAAAAATTCACAAATAGATAAAGAAAAAAAAGCCAACATATGATAAAGAAGAAATAATGAACCTATATGATATTCAATAATCAGAATGATCAGATGCAAAATATAAAATGAGTTTAATGTGTTTAAGGAAATGAAAGAGAAAAGAGATTATCAAAAATGAACAGGCAGAGGTACTATTTCTGGTAATAGTGGATTATCTTGATTTGGGCCAACCCTACTATAGATCACAGTTATAAGCCCTGTACAAAATACTACTTAAAAAGGCAATTATTTGAAGGCATGGGACTAGGATAAAAGCAGACAGAAACTTAAGGGGAATCATCTTTGAAAAAAGAGAACTGGGAGACAATCCCATTTTTATGGCTTTTTTCCAGTCTACAGTGATAGGAAATTATAACTGAAGCAGAAAAACACTTTTTTTCTGGCTAGAGGAGTCAATGAATAGTTAGGTATTGCCACAATGACTGAAAAGTTAGGGGGATGCTGAAAAAGAGGGATCTACAGAGTGGATAATAATAATATCTAAAAATAATCTACAAAAAAGTATATCCAAATCTTTGGTTGAACCCTGAATTATGCAAGCATGAGAGAGATTACAAGAGCTAAAAGGCTGAGAGAACTGAGCTGCACATTCAACTGCTGCCGACTGCAAGGAAAACAGAGCTTATGGTTTAGGTCCAGGCAAATGAACTCCCTCCTAAAACAAAAATGAACACTAGTCAGAAGCCAATATTAGATTCAATCTCTACAACGGATATCCACAAAGTATAAAATTTAAAAATTACTAGATATGTAAAGATACAGAGAAATGTACTCATAATTAAGGGAGAGAGGAGTAAATAGAAACAGACTCTAATATGATGCAGATGTTAGAATAAGTAGATGTGGATTTTAAAGAAGTTATAATAAACACATTCAGGAGCTAAAAGAAAAATAGCCATAATGAATGAACAGACAGAGAATCTCCACAGAGACATAACAAATAAAGGAAAAACAACCAAATGGAAATTCATTAACTGAAAAGTTCAGTATCCAAAAAAAAATATTCACTCATGGGCTTAACAAAAAATTGGAGATGGCAGAAGTAAGGATTAGTAAACTTGAAGTTAGAGCAATAGAAATGATAATCTTAAAAACAGAGATAAAATTATAAGGGGAAAATGATCTATGGAACAATATCAGTAGTCTTAATGTAGGTACAGTTAGAGTCCCCCAAAATCAGGGAGATAAAAAAGCAAATTATTTGAAAAATAATGACTAAAAATGTCCTGTATTTGCTGAAAATACAAATTTTCAGATTTAAAAGCTCAGTGAATCCTAAGCAAAGAAAATGATAACTATACATATCATTGCAACATTACTCAAAATCAAAGATTAAAAAGAAAATCTTAAAAGCAACCAGATACTAACCCTTTAGCAAATATTTCATTTGCAAATATCTTCTCCCAAACAGTAGGTTGCTTTTAGGTTTTGTTGATTGTTTCCTTCACTGTGTAGAAGCATTTTATTTTTTATTTTTTTAAAGATATTATTTATTTATTTGAGAGAGAGAGAGTGTGAGCAGGGGGAGGGGCAGAGGGAGAGGGAGAAGCAGACTCCCTGCTGAGCAGGGAGCCTGATGTAGGGCTCAATTCCAGGACCCTGGGATCATGACTTGAGCCAAAGGCAGATGTTTAATGAATGAGCCACCCAGGCGCCCTATAATAGTTTTTTAAATAACAGAAATATATTTATTTCATAGATAAGTATATTATACTTTATTGATGCTTCAACACTTAATTCCACTTAGCAACAAAATTTTGCATTTAGTGTTTATTATATTCTATGATGATAGCAGTTATACTGTGGAAAAACTTAGATCATTCATTCATTCATTTATTTATTTTTAAAGATTTTATTTATTTACTTGACAGAGAGAGACAAAGCAAGAGCAGGAACACAGGCAGGGGGAGTGGGAGAGGGAGAAGCAGGCTTCCCACCAAGCAGGGAGCCAGATGTGGGGCGCGATCCCAGGACCCTGGGATCATGACCTGTGCCGAAGGCAGACACTTATCTGACTGAGCCACCCAACCGCCTTGAAGCTTTTTATTTTGATGTAGTCACAATAGTTTGTTTTTGCTTTTGTTTCCCTTGCCTCAGGAGACATATCTAGAAAAATGTTGCTGTGGCCGATGTCAGAGAAATGACTGCCTGTGCTCTCTTCTAGGATTTTTATGGTTTCATGAGGTCTCACATTTAGGTCTTTAATCCATTTTGAATTTATTTTTGTGTATGATGTATTAAAGTAGTCCAATTTCATTCTTCTGCATGTAGCTGTCCAATTTTCCTTACACCATTTGTTGAATGTCTTTTTCCCATTGCATAATCTTGCCTTCTTTGTCAAAGATTAATTGATCATATAATTGTGAGTTTACTTCTGGGTTTTCTTTCTTTCTTTTCTTTTTAAAGATTTTATTTATTTATTTGACAAAGAGAGAGACAACAAGAGAGGGAACACAAACAGGGGGTGTGGGAGAGGGAGAAGCAGGCTTCCCACCAAGCAGGGAGCCTGATGTGGGGCTCCATCCCAGGACCCGGGGATCATGACCTGAGCTGAAGGCAGATGCTTAAAGACTGAGCCAACCAGGAACCCCTACTTCTGGGTTTTCTATTCTGCTCTATTGAACTATGTGTCTATTTTTGTGCCAGTAACATACTGTTTTGATTACCACAGCTTTGTAGTATACCTTGAAGCCTGGAATTATGATACCTCCAGTTTTGTTTTTCTTTTTCAAGATTTCTTTGGCTATTCTGGGTCTTTTGTGGTTCCATAAAAATTTTAGGATTGTTTATTCTGGTTCTGTGAAAAATGCTGTTGGTATTTTGATAGGGATTGCATTAAATCTGTAGATTGTTTTGGGTAGTATCAACATTTTAATAATATTTGTTCTTTCAATCCATGAGCAAGGAATGTCTTTTCATTTCTTTGTGTCTTCCTCAATTTCTTTCATCAGTGTTTTAGTTTCCAGAGTATAGGTCTTTCACCTCTTTAAGTTTATTCCTAGGTGTCTTATTATTTTTAGTGCAATTGTAAATGGGATTGTTTTCTTAATTTCTCATTATGCTGCTTCATTATTAGTATATAGAAATGCAACAGATTTCTGTATGTTGACTTGTATTCTGAGGCTTTAGTGAATTCATTTATCAGTTCTAGTAGTTTTTTGGTGGAGTCTTTAGGGTTCTCTATATACAGTATGTCATCTGCAAATAGTGAAAGTCTTACTTCTTCCTTGCTATTTGGATGCCTTTTATTTCTTTTTGTTGTCTGATTGCTATGGCTAGGACTTCCAATACTAAGTTGAATAAAAGTGGTGAGAGTGGACATCCTTGTCTTATTTGCTGTGCATTTTTCATATATGGCCTTTATTATGTTGAGGTTATGTTCTCTCTAAACCTATTTGTTGAGAGTTTTTATCACGAATGGATGTTGTACTTTGTCAAATGCTATTGCTATCGAAATGATCATTAGGGTTAGTATCCAAAATATATGAGCAGCTTATACAATTCAACACCCTAAAACCCAAATAACCCAATTAAAAATGGGCATATAGAAGATTGGTGTATATATACAATGGAATATTATGCAGCCATCAAAAGGAATGAAATCTTGCCATTTGCAACAATGTGGCTGGAACTGGAGGGTATTATGCTGAGCGAAATAAGTCAATCAGAGAAAGACATGTATCATATGATTTCACTGATATGAGGAATTCTTAATCTCAGGAAACAAACTGAGGGTTGCTGGAGTGGTGGGGGGTGGGAGGGATGGGGTGGCTGGGTGATAGACACTGGGGAGGGTATATGCTATGGTGAGCGCTGTGAATTGGGTAAGACTGTTGAATCACAGACCTGTACACTCTGAAACAAATAATACATTAAATGTTAAAAAAAAAAAATAGAAGAAGATAGCAGGAAGGGAAAAATGAAGGAGGGGGGAATCGGGAGGGGGAGCTGAACCATGAGAGACTATGGACTCTGAGAAACAAACTGAGGGTTCTAGAGGGGTCGGGGGGTGGGGGGATGGGTTAGCCTGGTGATGGGTATTAAAGAGGGCACGTACTGAATGGAGCACTGGGTGTTATACGCAAACAATGAATCATGGAACACTACATCAAAAACTAATGATGTAATGTATGGTGATTAACATAACATAATAAAATAAAATAAAATAAAATAAAATAAAATATAAAAAAAATAAACCAAGTGGAAACTGGAGAAAAAAAAATGGGCAGAAGACATGAACAGGCATTTCTCCAAAGAAGACATACAGATGGCCAACAGACACATGAAAAGATGCTCAACATCACTAATGATCAGGGAAATGCAAGTCAAAAGTACAATGAGATATTGCCTCATACCAGTCAAAATGGCTAAAATCAAAAACACAAGAAACTAGTGTTGGTGAGGATGTGGAGAAAAAGGAACCCTCTTGCACTGCTGGTGGGAATGCAAACCGGCACAGCCACTCTGGAAAACAAGATGGAGGCTCCTCAAAAAGTTAAAAATAGGACTACCCAATGACCCAGTAATTACACTACTGGGTATTTACCCCTAAAATACAAAACACTAATTCAAAAGGATACACACACCCATATATTTATAGCAGCATTATTTACAATAGCCAAATTTTGGAAGCAGCCCAAGTGTCCATGTTTAGATGAATGGATAAAGAAGATGTGGTATCTATATACAATGGAATATTATACAGCCATAAAAAAGAATGAAACCTTGCCATTTGCAATGACATGAATGGAGCTAGAGAGTATAGCGCTAAGCAAAATAAAAGTCAGAGAAAGATAAATACCATATGATATCACTCATATGTGGAATTTAAGAAACAAAACAAATGAGCAAAGGGAAAAATAAAAAGAGAGAAAACCAAGGAACAGACTCTAACCATAGAGAACAAACTGATGGTTACTAGGAGGGAGGTAGGTGGGGTGATGGGTGAGATAGGTGATGCAGATTAAGGAGTGCACTTGTTGTGATGAGCATTGGGTGATGTATGGAATTGTTAAATCACTATATTGTATACCTAAAACTAATATAAGACTGTATGTTAACTATACTGTAATTAAAATAAAAACTTAACAAAAAAATAAAAAGAAAAAAGAAAACAAAAGCACGGATTCAAAAAGATGTATGCACTTTTACATTCATTGCAGCATTATTTTAATATCCAAGACATGGAAGTAACTTAAATGTCCACTGAAGGGTAAATGGATAAAGAAATTGCAGTATGTATATAAAATGGAATATTATTTAGCCATAAAAAAGCAATTTTACCAAATGCAACAACATGAGCTTGAGGGTATTATACCAAGTGAAATAAGTCAGATGAAAACAAAAAACCCAAATATTGTATGAACTTACTTATATGTAGAATTTAAAAACAAATAAAAGTGAGTTTATAGATACAGAGAACAGACTTAACAGATTAGTGGTTGCCAGGTGGGGAGGGGGGATGAAATGTGTGGAGGGGATAAAAAGTTACAAACTTCTGGGTATAAAATACGTAAGTCATGAGGATGTAATGTTCAGCAGGTTAACTATAGTTAACTTCTACTGTATTGCATATTTGAAAGTTACTAAGAGGTAAATCTTAATAGTTCTCTCTCTTTTTTTAAGATTTTATTTATTTATTTCCAGAGAGAGAGAGAGAGAGAGAGAGTGAGAGAGAGTGAGTACAAGCAGGGGAAGTGGCAGGCAGAGGGAGAAGCAGGCTCCCCACTGAGCAAGGAGCCCAATGTGGAACTCAATCCCTAAACCCCGGGATCATGACCTGAGCTGAAGGCAGACACTTAACCGACTGAGCCACCCAGGTGTCCCAAATCTTTTTTTTTTTTTTTTAAAGATTTTATTTATTTATTTGAGAGAGAGGATGAGAGGAGAGAGAGAGCACATGAGAGGGGGGAGGGTCAGAGGGAGAAGCAGACTCCCTGCTGGGCAGGGAGCCCGATGCGGGACTCGATCCCGGGACTCCAGGATCATGACCTGAGCCGAAGGCAGTCGCTTAACCAACTGAGCCACCCAGGCGCCCTCAGGTGTCCCAAATCTTAATAGTTCTCAACACCAAAAAAAAATTATTAACTATGTATGGTAATGAATGTTAACTAGATTTACTATGGCAATCATTTTGCAAAATATACAAATATCAAAACATGTTCTAGACTGGAGACTAATATAATGGTGTATTAATTATATCTCAATTAAAAAAAAACCCAAGAGAATTATAAATATTAAAAAAAAAGCAACCAGAATTACTAACACAGTGAGAAGTTCAAATGACAACAGACCTCTCAAAAATAATGCAATCTGGAAGAAAATGAGATTTCTTTAATGTCTGTAAGAAAAACTGGTCAACATACATTTCTATATCCAACAAAAATATCTTTCAAAAATGAAGTAAAAATAAATACATTTTTCAGCTAAAAGAGCTTTTATTAATAAGTTTTGATACCACATTACATTTAGTCATTATGACTTCACAAGCTCCTCTTGACTGGGACTGTTTCTCAGAATTCTCTTGCTTTTGATAATCTTGAAAGTTTTGAAGAGTATTGATCAGGTATTTTGTAGAATGTCCCTCAGTTAGATTTGTTTCATGTTTTCTCATGATTAGACCAAATTTATGTGTTCTTAGGAGGAAGATTACAGAGGGAAAATACCATTTTCACCACATCGTATCAAAGGTACATACCACCCACATGACTTATTATTATTGTTGATGTTGTACTTAATTGCTTGGCTGAAATAATGTTTATCTGATTTTTCCTTTGTAAAGTTATAATCCCCCTCTTCCATACGGTACTCTTCAAAATAAATCACTATGCATAGCCCACATTTAAGGATTGTGAATTTTGCCCCAGCTCCTTGAAAGTAAATTATTTGGAATTCTTCATGGAAGATTTACCTCTTTTCCCCATATATTTACTTAATCAGTTAGTAATTTTTATCAGAATGAACTTATGGATATGTATTTTATATTTTGGGTTATAATCCAATACTATTTTGTTTTGTTGCTTAATTTTTTTCCTGCTTTGGCCATTGGGACCTCTTTCAGTTGTCTGTGTCTCTTTCACATACCTCCTGTGTTAGTTTTCTAGAGCTGCTGTAACGAAGTACCAAAAACTTGGTAGTTTAAAATAACAGAACTGTATTCTCCCACAGTCTGGAAGCCAAAGGTCTGAAATTAAGGTATTAGCATGGCCATGATCCCTTTGAAGACTGAAGGGAAGAATCCTCCTGTGTTTTCCAGCTTCTGGTGCTTGCTGACAATCCTTGGCATTTCTTAGCTTGTAAACTCATCACTACCATTTTTGTCTCTGTTTTGACATAGCATTTTCCTCTCTGCGTCTCTGGGTGCCTTATCTTCTTCCTATAAGGACACCAGTCATTGGACTTACAGCCCAACCTATTATAGAATGACCTCATCCTAAGTATTTTCAGATCTGCAAACACTATTTCCAAATAAGGTCACATTCTTAAGTTCTGTATGAATATGAATTTTGGAAGGACACTCACTACCACATCATCATTGTGAGATTTTTTTTTTGAGGATTTCCTAACATTCTGATATTATAGGATACCTCAGGATCATGTTGTATATTCCCTATCCCAGTCCAAGAATCAGTTATTTCTCCATGGTGTCCTCTATCCTTTTATTGGAGAATATACTAGAAATCAAGATACGGGTGCTAGGTGTGATTGTTGTTACTGATTCATTGCCAAATGGCTCATTCTAGCCTTCTTCTCTTGTTTATATGTAACATCCCATTCTAACAGTGAGAAACCTGGTTCCAATGTCCTACCATCCATTTACTTAATTGTTCAATTCCAGGGTACATCTATAGAGTATCAGAATTGTTAACCCATACCCCCATGGAAAACGACTTTGGCAACTCAAGTAAAACACCTTTCCCCTTCCTCCTTTCTCTTTCAGTAAAGTTGTTTCATATATTTGTAATACAATGAGATTGTTTTGTCACTTTTGAATTCCATTTTAGGTTCTCTGAACTCCAAAATGGTTTTTAATTTGCATATATGCAGATTCATTCTTTGTGTTTTGACAAATGCATAGTGTCATGTATCCACTCATAGAGTTTCCTAGAGAATAGTTTTACTGCCTTAAAAAAATTCCCTGTGCTTCATCTGTTTAACTCTCTTGCCTTCCTCTGAACTCCTGGCAACCACTGATCTTTTACCCTCATAACTTTGCCTTTTTCAGAATGTCATATAGTTAGAATCATACATGTCTTTTTTGGTGACTTGACTTTTTAGTCATTAAAAAAACTCCCTCAATAGTATTCCATTGTATGGATATACCAGTTAGTTTATCTATTCACCTATTGAAGGACATCTTGGTTGCTTCCATGTTTTTGGCAATTATGAATAAAGCTGTTATAGATATTTGCATCCAGATTTTGGTGTGGATATAAGTTTTAAACTAGTTTGAGATGACTGAAAATGAAACAGCAACATATCAAAACTTAAGAGATGCAGAAAAAAACAGTGTGCAGAGGTAATTTATAGCTATAAATCCTCATATTAAAAGATAAAAGTCAAACCAATAGAACTTTCTCCTCAAAGAAACTAGGAAAAGAAGAGGAAATTAAACCCAACAAACAGAAAGAAGGAAGTAATAAAGATTAGAGTGGATATAAATGAGATAGAGAATAGAAAAAAACAATAGACAAAAATCTTTGCAACTTGTTACTTTAAAAAGATAGAAAAAAAAACCTCACCTTTAGTTAGGATAACAAAGAAAAAATACAGATCAAATTACTAAAATCAGAAATAAAATAGGTGACTTTACTATCAATCTTCCAAAAATAAAAAGTATGATAAGGGAATATTATGAAAAACTGTATGCCAGAAAATTAGATATCCTAGATGAAATGGATGAATCCCTAGAAAGACACAAACTATCACTGACAAAAAAAATAGAAAAACTGAATAAATCTATAAAAAGTAAAGAGACTGAATTAATTATCAAAAAACTTCCCAGAAAGAAAACCCCAAGCCCAGCCGATTTCATTAGCAGACCTCCGGTCTTGCATGGTTTTTGGCTCTTGTTGGGTTACACTTCCTCTTGTGCCTACTTGAAATGCCACCATACTATCTCAGATCTTCATGCTCATCTGCATTGCCAGTGCCTAAAAGCCAGCATCCCAACCCCAGAGAGAGCCTCCTGCATCTCTGAAGTGCCTTTCCGGCTGTCAGAGTTGTCTCTGAAAGTACCAATTAACGTTTCTCTCAGTGTTATGGTACATAGTGCTACAATACCTAAGTTTCAACTGTCTTAACTCTGTTTTTCCAATAAATCCTGTGATTTTTAGTATGTAATTGTGGAAAGTATGAGTTTTGTTTTGTTTCTCTAGTACCACATGAATGCCTATGTCTCTTTGCTAGGATTTTTGTGAGAGTTAAGTAAGTTAATAAATGTATGGTGCCTAAAATATCCCTGGTACATAATAAGCTTTATTTAAGTACTTATTGTTAATAGGGATGATTTTTTTTTCTAATGTGATTTTTGGGGGTTTCCTATTTTCCACAATTGAGTATGTGTTAAGCTAAAATTATAAAAATATGCCATTTTAGTAGCAATTGCCTTCATGAAACTAATGAGTGCTCAAAATTTGATTAAGTTTAGTTTAATCACAAATAAGCCACACATAAGCCAGGATCGAGATTTGAGACCTGTATGAACATGGTAGGATGCAAAGTGTGAAGTGATCATTATCCTAAACCCAGCTCTTACATCTAGGCCTGAAATTGGCAAGTTGGGGACAGCATAAATTTCAGACACCATCACAGAGGGAAGATGTTTTCACATGAGAAGGTAGTTTTGAAAATATAAAAATCAGCAAAACAATTGGTGTCCTGTTAACAAACATGTCAGGGCTAATCTGATAAAGTATGGTGGTCATGAAGAAACTTTCCATAACCTTGGGAAAACCTAATAAAATTTTTAGGAGTAAAGGGAATGTGATTACTAGGTATCTTCATAGACTTTGTTTGACATTAGAAATTATAAAGAGATATCAAAGGATTTCAAATCTGCCATGCTGAAGAGCAATGCAAGCCTAGTTACAGTTATTGAAGTTCAAATGTGCTGGTCTCAAAGGAGAGATGTTCAACTCAAAAGTGTTCTGTGATCATCAAAAACTCTTGAAGCAAACATTTACAAGTCTTTTATGCTGACTAAGCTCTTGAAACACATATACATATGCATGTACACAGCATACAACCAAAGGTATAGATAATTGTACCACTTTCAGATTCAAGTTAGGGCAAAAATAGGGAGAAAGATATCAAGACTGTGCACTACACTCTTACCAACAACCCAGGCAGTGAATATCGAACGCTGGATTTACAGTATCCACAAATAGCTTAAATAATGATGTTGAAAACCATGCCAAGCCAGTTTATCCATCTAGCCACAGTGAGAGGAATGTAATGGTCACTAAACAAAGTATGCAAGCTCATACTTTCAAAGACAAAGGGACTGTTATGGGTTCCAGTAGTTCTGAGTTTAGGGACTTAGAGCCAAAAAATTCAGGATCTTCCTTGTTTACAATCCCAGGTATAAATTGGAGAACCATGAACCATACTTACGTCATTTAGTAGCATAATCCACTTGGTTACAATAGCCATCTGAGTAATTTTGTTTGTGCCTCTCTCTCACCACCTTTTCCCATTCTGCATTACCTGACCTTGAAGAAACAGAAAGGCGGTAAGACTGGTTGTCTTGTTAGGACAAAAGTTCTGAAACCAGTCTTTGCTTTTTCAATCTACCTGCAAAAGGAAGTTTTGGCTTTGCCCATCAGTGATTCTACTTCCTCCAATTTCTGAGAAATGATCTGAAGATGCCCAACTAGGATTCTGGAATCATGTGATAAAAACCAAAGGTAACAAGAAGAAGAAGATAGAACCACAGAGATAAGAAACAAAGAAACAAAGATCAAGGAGTAGACTGGGGCTGGGAAAAGAGAGGTGCAGGAAAGGGATTTGGGGGAATTGGGAGCAAGATACTAGAGCAGGGCAACAAGGTGTGAGGGAAGGGGGCAGGAGACATGTGGGATTTGAAAAAATGCTAGTTTAACTCTATATATCTAGATCTTCTTCGTGTTTCAGAAAAAGGTGAGTAAATATTAAGCAAATACCAATTAAAGAAATTTTTGCTGGCTGTTTGGATCTTTCTTTGATCTAAACATTGCTCTGAGATTGAACCACGTGGATCTTCAGATTCTTAAACTAGTTCTGAAGACAGATTACAAAGACCTCAATTTGATTAGTGGTTAGTGAAAGCAATTTAGTCCCACACCCAGATGTCTTTTCAATGTCTCTTCATTTCCATAGCCTCGGTCTTCATTTACATCTTGCTTCACTTCAAATATTGCAAAATCCTCCTTTCTTCTATCTTCTCATCAATCCATTCTCTTTCTTGTTTCATAACATAATCTTTCTAGAGACTGCAATGAAATGTCCAGGTTTTTACTTAGCACCTCAACAGACCTAAAGATAAGTTGACAACACTATTTTAGAGGTCTCCTGAGCTATCTTTGTGTCTTCCCTAGTATCTCTATTGGAAGAAACTGCAGACTACAATTCGGCTGAGTTGCAAGCAGCAGGGTTTATAGGAATTCAGGCATGGGAATGTTGGTCTTTTCCCAAGGATGCCCTTTAAACTCAAAGGGATATCTGGAATTCCAACCAAATAGGCAAAATAAAAAGTTGATAATGTATTAGAAAAGAAATCTGTTAGAGTTAACAAAAACAAACAAACAAAACAAACCTATTCCTACTGAAGTTTTGCTTTGATAGCTTCACTAAAGAGTACGAAGTTGCTTCTACCAGGACATAAATAGCTAAGGACTACTGAGAGTAAGGGAGCCATCCTATTCAGGTCTTGTCCTAGAGAAAAGCTTTCTGAGGGATGGTACAGGCTGTCATTGAAGAAGAGGTTTCTTTGTTCTATATCTCTCTTGACAGAACCTTACATCTCCCAGATCTGAAGCTGAGAAGTTACCGCTAAGATACAACCAAGAGTCTGGGACATACAAATTCAATTTCTCTGCTCAAGGCAGTTCTCTCTCCTGCTCCCGCTTCTCTTGCCACATAAAAACAGACATGCTCAACTTCATCTCTCACTGTTTTAGAGGTGATATAAATAATTTCAAACTACTAGAAAGTAGACATTTTTCCTAGAATATTTTTGTTTGAATGTGATTTTGGCTGATCTCTCTCAATTTAAAGTATAAAGGTCAAGAAAACAAAATGGAAGCTAAAACCCTGAAAGACCATCAGTCAATCAAGCATTCATTTGGTCATTCCACAAATCTTAATTGATTTAGGCCATTAGGCATTGGTTGGGTGCTAACCTACCTGATGTTAGGCCATTAGGCATTGGTTGGGTGCTAACCTACCTGATGTTAGGCCATTCGGCATTGGTTGGGTGCTAACCTACCTGATGTTAGGCCATTAGGCATTGGTTGGGTGCTAACCTACCTGATGTCAGGCCATTAGGCATTGGTTGGGTGCTACAGATAGAGCTGTATCTGCAGTGCAGCTACTTGAGTGCAGGGTGGCACTCAAGTAGGATACAGATTAGTAAGGATTCGAGGTAAGTAAATAGGTGAATATAGTATGTACCATGTAATAAAAGCCTTAAGAATAGGGTACTGAGGGCGGCCACCTGGGTGGCTCAGATGGTTAAGTGTCTGCCTTCGGCTCAGGTCATGATCTCAGGGTCGGGCTCCCAGCTCAACGGGGAGCCTGCTTCTCCTTCTCCCTCTGCCTCTCCCCTTGCTTGTGCTCTGTATGTGTCTCTCTCTCTCTTGCAAATGAATAAATAAAATATTAAAAAAAAAAAAGAACAGGGTACTGAGGGAGCAAAAGAGACACCTAACTGAGCCAGGATAGGGGGACATGATGATGTTCAGGGATGGACTAAGTTTTGGGAGCAAAATGCGACTCAGGAATGTAGCAGTGTTGAGGAACCATGATAATCTGATGTGTATGTTACTGCACAATCAGATCTTAGCATAGTTTATTATTACAGTATATTTTATATTTATTATATTTTATATTATTTTTACATCTCTTCCTTTACCTGCACACACATTTTTTCAAATAAAAATTTCACTCATTCATTTATCATTCATTACTTACTGAGTACCTCTTCTTATGTGCTTGGCAGTATGCTAACACTGCAGTGAAAAAGGCAATTGAGATTTTCATGGGACATAGTTTATAGGGGCTCAAAACTCAGATTATACAAATAAGTGAAGCCAGCAAAGTATACTATAATAGAGAATGGCAAAGACTTATTAAACCTGACAAAACCTTCTCTTGTCTATTGGCATTAAAATTCAGATTATGAAGCAACACTGAGTCACTCACAGGATGCCAATTAGAAACTTTTGCAAGATCCAGAAAAGTAGTTGCTTCACACTTTAAAATACAAAGGGGGATGATCTGTAATATAGCTTCTGGAGGACATCTGAATCATACAGTAGAATACTGGAGTAGAGGGAAGACACATGGGTTCTGGGGCCCAAACAGATATAAGCCAGCACTTCTATGCCTGGCTGTGAGTCTTAGTTGTTAACTCTAAAGAAAGCATCACTGTACCACCTCTTTCCTATTTCTCATGCCTTTCCACTTATTTGCTAATATTATACTCCTGGAGAGCTGAATCAACTTCACTTTTCTTTGTCTCTAATTTAAGTTTCCAATGAAAAAAAGAAATCCATAAGGAAAACATAAAGAGCTACTGGGATTATGATACTGATGAGCTGCAGGAAGAAATCATAAAGTAATGGAAAATAATTTCCAGGTAGAAGCATGAGAACCAGCCACTTCATATTTTGAGGGTGATGGTGAAGGAGGGTTCTGCCTAGTTCCTGTGAACAGAGAGGAGGGATACCTCCTAAAATGCGAGGGGAGGAATGCTATATGAATCTCTGAAGGGTACAAATTCACTTTAGAACAATATCAAGAGAAGCAGCCTTTCAGTGAGGCAGCCGCAGAGCAGAGCCCACGCTCAATCTCAGAGCAGTGGACCAGACAGTGGGACATAAACAAGCTGACAGTTACCTGAAAAAGCTTGGCATCCAACGCAACCAGAGATCAGCAGTGTGACATGGACAGAGGGAGCCACAGGGGAGTGGCTCTAGGGGCACAACATGGCTCCCCTGTGCCACTCATCTTGGGCAGAAACAATACTGTCAGAGCTGAAAGAAGGCCCAAGGCAGGGAACATGGGTGGGGATCTTTCCTAGGTTTTGACTGTAGCAAGGGAGGTTAGCAGGGAACAAGGTCGTGCCACCCCTTGTGAGCCACTGCGGGACTCTCTAAGTGAGGGAGGGATGGCCTGACACTAACATGTGCTGTTGGTGTGGCTTGCTTAGGGGCAGTAATCTGGAAAACACTGCTTACATATGCTGTCCTCTATAAGACCAATATCAAAAAGACAAAACAAGCAGAGTAAACACTTTTCTCTATTAGAGAGTCTTCTAGAAACTTTTTTTATCCCTTGATGTCAGAGTAGCATTACCCAGGCTGGGCATATATTTCCCACTCCATCTGGTAGTGATATACTTCCAACTGCCTACCACTTGGAAAGAGGAAAGAGCCAATAAAGGCTTTAATGAGTAATTGGTTTAATAGAGCATCTTGAAAAGTGGCCACACATTCTAGTAGAATAAGATTCTACTAGATTCTACTACAATACAATTTCACAAGAGCAACATTTTGGGCGAATACATAAAGCTTAAAAGCAACTAAATAATCACTCCATACAGTGTTGGCAAAGGACTTCTTTTTCTAAAAGTATCTAGGCATATAGTGAAACTTTAGATAGACTAATGCTTTGGAGAGATGGGGTTGTTGCTGGTGTATGCGTCTGCTTGCATTTGAAAAGCAAACTTTTGCGTAGCTTACAGTCCAAATGCAGACTTTCAAAGGAAGCACATTCCTTATGTCAGTTATAAGACCATCTCTCTGTTAAATAAAGGTGATACTAAGTAAACATATGTCAACTTTTCTTCTCCAAAAGTCCCAAATGGCTCTTAACATTTCCTTCTATATCTTGTTCATTCTGCTTCTAATGCACTCATTGCTTTTCCCATTTCTTTGTAAAACTGTTCACAGGGTACAAGATATTTGGAAATTAGCATCAAAATTCATCAGGAAGCATTTCTCATAAGAAATAAGAACACCACCTCTCCCTTATGCCCTTGTTGCAAATTCTTAACCGTTGACTAAAACAATATATATCCCTGTTTTTTTCCATGACTGAACAAGGGAAACTAAACACTGACTTAGGAACATGTTTCTCTATACGTTTTAATAGTTTCTATTATTGGATACTAACTAACGTATTCAGTTTTACTGTACGGCTCTTAGCAGATCCCTCAGATTTAACACTTGTAAGTTGAGTAATTAGCCAGTATATATATTGACAGATCAACAGTCTCAAACAAGCAAGAACAAACTTGCTACATATGTTCATCTCACCACAGATGCTTTCCCCATCACTCTGTTTTTTTAAGTGCATCAAATATTAATAAATGCACTTGTGAACATTCTTATATATGTCTCTATGATAATCTTATTTTGTATGAAAATCCATCTTTACTAGGTTTATAAAATCTTTATATAGGCAAATCTTTTGTAATAAAAAAATTCTGAGGGTGGCATAGTACTGTAAACACAGATTGCTAAAGGCAGAGAAGCAATAAGATTGATTAACATGGTTTAGACTCAACAAACCACAATGAAAGGCAGATAGCCAAATAGTTACTATTTAGAAAATTCATAATCAGGGCCAGGACTGCAGTAGTATGGGGTGCTGATGAAATGATGCTGGGGCTGCATATCTGGTAAAAATCCACTGTGATCAACAGTAAGGACAATGTTAATAGAGTTAATTTAGGACCTGCTAAAAATTCATGGGTAACATATAATCAAAAGCCTTTTATTAATTTGGAATGGGGAAGTGATTTTCAATTAGTAATATTCTACATGTATACTGGCTTCCTCTGGAAACATAATGAACCCATTTTACTGAGCATATTTAGCAGCTCAGTAATCTAGGCAGACATTTATCTTCTCTGAATCTTTGTTCAGAGATGGTGTTATCAGCCCTTTCGGATGAATAAGTTATTGTGAAGGTCAGATTATAAATCACATTGTTGGAGATTTTAGGTTCAACTCCTATGTGGCTGATGAAATGATAAACTGTTAACTTTATACTAGAATGACTTAACTAGGCCATGTTGGTTTTTGACAAGTGGTTCTCCCCATTACTAGTTTAAGGGTTCTTCAGTGATACCTGATTTATTTTATCTTCTGTCCTTTCCTGATGTAGTTCAAGGTTATATATAATGGAGACAGCATAATATAGAGAGAAGTCTGGGGATTAAAGTCAGAGGCTTAGCTTAAATCCTTATTCTGTAACCCAGGGTAAGCTACATAATTAAACTATAAAGATGATGATGATGATGATGATGATAATGATGATGATGATGGAGAGGAGGAGGAGAGCTTACACGAGCTTAGGACTAAGTCTCATACAATATCTTGTTATTAATTCCTCACATCAACCCTATTATCATCCTCATTTTATGAATGAGGAAACCAAAACTTAAAAAGTTTATATGACTTGCCAAATTAACCAGTATTGTAAACAGTTAGTAATTCAAAACCACAAAATCTGATTCTAGGGGTGCCTGGGTGGGTCAGTTGGTTAAGCATATGCCATGGGCTCAGGTCATGATCTCAGGGTCCTGGATTGAGCCCCCAGTTGGGCTCCCTGCTCAGCGGGGAGTCTGCTTCTCCCTCTGCCCCTCCCCCTGCTCATGCTCTCTCTCTCTCAAATAAATAAATAAAATCTTTTTAAAAAAATATGATTCTATAATCCTTGCCATTTTCTGCTGCCCTCCCATCTAATGGGGATAGTAACCTACTTGGAGTGGCTGTGAAAGTGAAAACTGGCCATATTACTGTAAAGTACATGCAATGCTTAATCTGAGACTCACTGAGCCTCTATAAACAAAATTTTTGGGAGATAAAAGTCATGAAAATTTCTTCTCTATCTTTCTCTGGGATCCCCACAGATTTTGAGCTTGAAAAAAAGCCAGTTCATGATAACCTGAGAATGGATTTCAAGTACATTATGCATTTAGGAGAGAGGGGGCTGTTTCCTACTCCACCAACACTAGGACAACCACAAGTGGAATTTCAGAAAGTAAGGGTTGTTATGATCTAGGTCAGTGACTAGGATTTTTTTATATGGGATGGCGACATACTGTGGAAGTTCCTGGTATGAAATCTTTTCTGTGAGTGTCTATAAAGAGAATTGCTACTCATCTCTTTGAGTTTAGCTTAGGCTTAAACCTATAGAATTAGAAATTTAAGATGACTTTTCAAAATCCCTTCTAAATCCTAAACTGTGATGCTATACATTTTTAATGATAATTTTTCTTAACAAACCACTTGATGCAAACCCTTGAAAACAAGTCTTTTTATTGTTAAGCTGAGACTAATAAAGTTTTGACTAAAATTTCTATAAGCACTCAAAAAGTATACATTCATGTTTACATGCATATGATGTAGTTTAATTTCAATTATATTGGGTAAAATTTATCATAAAACATGTGAGATCTGGTAAATTGTTTTTTGGGAACAGATGTTGTTATGACAGTTTTTAAAACTTGGTTACATTTTAATGTGAAGAGGGATGAAGCTTCAGTGGTGGTGTTTAAGATCTTTTATAATGCAAGCTGACGTACCAGGCTGGTTGCAACAATGCTTTGGTGATATTGGTGTTATTACTATTGTTTTTGTGGGTAACTGCTTTTTAGGTACTCCTTTTGAAATCTGACTTTTTTTTTTCTTAATTATGATGTTTTAAATATATAAAACAACTGAACTTTGGAGAAAAATCTCCTTATTAATAAGGCATGTTTTAAAATAAAATCATCTATTTAAATTCTAACTAGGGAAGGGTGACAGGGCTGGTCATTAATACATAAAATAAAAAGAAAGATAGTAATCAATTCTACTTCAGAGAAGTATCTACACACTGGTCAGCTTTTTCCAGGCCTACGGGGATGGTAATGGCTTAAGGGCTTGCTTGTATGTCAGGAGAGGAATATAGCGGTTTTTTTAAATGGATGTCAAGAATCCACAGTATGTACAATATATACTTCTTTGGTTCACTGACATTGACAGCTTTTGTTAAATACAAATATTAATAATAATATTTAATTATTGTCAGCATTAACACCTTAACTCAAATGCATAAAAAGGCTAATTTAGGAATATACACACCTTTTAAGAAAACATCCAACATGGGCTGTATGCTCTCAGTTTGGATGCATGTAAGATAGAGAAAAATCTGGAGTATGAGGAAGTTCCTAGTGTCAAAGGATTCAGGTTGGACCCCATGGCAGAAGGATAGGGTTGGGATGAAGACACCTGCTCATTTTCTGAGACATGGGGTAGATGTTGGGAGTGATACAATTCAGACAGGAAATGCAGTGAGACTAAACCTTGTCTCCTTTTCCTGGACTAATTCAGTGCCTTTATATATGAACACATCAAATAACCACTGCCTCCATCCAGGAAGCTGCCTCCACATTATCCACAGTCATTCCTCATAGGGACCCAATATTTTTCTTCCTAAAACTGGGATTCATTGATTCTAACTCTGATCTCTTAGATCACACAAAAATTGATGAACACACAGAATTTGGTTCAGGGTCAAATATGTGGAGCATTTGTATTTTTGCACAGAGTATAGGGCAGCTGTGATGATACATGCACAGGATCTGCTATGCAAAGAACCCTGGAATAAAAAAGAACCCCCATATGCATTCACCCTGCTACTCATGATTAGTTATAATCTTGATTGTATTCACTACCGTATAGGTCAGTATGGCTTTGAGTACCTGGAAAAAGTGATGGAGTATCTATAAAAACTTGTAGTGTTGACAGACTTTGCTATTTCTTCCCATGTATAAAGGGAATAGCAGAGAGGGGTGGCTATTTCTGAAGGTCAGGCTGGAGTGTTGGGCCACAGTAGCTGTGCCAAAAAGAGAATGGGAAGGGTTATTGGACTGATGTCAATCTGGATGTATTTCTGCAGGAACATGACAGAAGACTCTGGAATATTTCATCCTGTTCTATTCAACAGTGTAAAGAAATGGACTTAGAAAAATTATATTGATGCATATTACTCAAAATCAGAGATTAAAAATTTAAAAAAAATAATTAATAGGCTGGATAAAGAAACAGGAATCAAAAATAATTTTGGAAGGCTAGAATGTTAAAGTAAATATAACATAAAGAAATGTAACATGTCTAAAAGCAAAGTTATATGTTTGAGTCCAGAAATCAAATCGTACAATTCTAGGACAGAGGATTATTTGGTTTAGCCAACTGTGAGTTCAATGAATAAAGAGCAGATGTGTTGGCTCAGAAAGCTCCTGAGGTTTAGGCTAGGTTTATAGAAAGTGTCTAAGTGTTCTTGCTGGGTTTTGTGTTGATTAGACCTCACTAGGAATCATCTATTCAAGGATAGTTAAAGGGATTCCTGAAGGGTATCCAGAGGGAGGTGTTTGGAATAGCTAGTGGTCTAGAAACCATATCACATGGTTGTAGGAGAATGGGGTGTTTAATTTATAGGAATGAAGACTTGAGGGAGGGCACATGATGGGTGGTCTTTGAGTATAGTGTTTTTACACAGAAGATGGATTAGATTTCTTCTTCGTGGTATAAGAGGGCAAAGCTAGAACCAATGGGTCCAAGTTTTAGAAATAAAAATATTGGCTCATTAGGAATGATTACAGATGACAAGGAGGCAGCTTCCTGGGTGGGGGCAGTGGTTATTTGAAGTGTTTATACTTAAAGGCACTAAGTTATTCCAGGAAAGCCAGAAATCCAGGAAAAAAGACAGTCTTTGGAAACGGTATTTTCTATTACTAGAGGTGATTAGGAATAGGCTGAAAGATCATTTTGTAGGGATGTGGTTATATCTGGGGGCCATTTAAGCTCTCCCATCCTGAATTTCTGTGAGATTTTTCAAGGGGAGAGTCTGAAAAAGGGTAATTGCTAAACTCTGTTTAAAGAGAAATGTCCTTTTCGTGTAATTTTTTTCATGATTGTTCTTCTCCTAATTTTGATTTAGTTACTTATTCTTCTGTGTAAATAAACTGTCTTCGACATTTACAATGCACAATTATATTTCTCTAAATACATATAGATATGTTAGCATTTGAAAAACTCCTACAGTTTTCTGTGCCAGAGGGTTGAGATCTCCCCTACAAACATTATTTGACTCTTGCTAGCAACACTTAGCTTGGAACAGAGTCTTAAAAGGTATATCATAAGAATAAAGTTAACTTTACAAATGGGGAAAGAGTCTGTAAACTCTATCTTTTGTGAAAATGGCTTAAGTTCAGTGAAGAGCATTTCATTAGAGGTTGAAAAGACCGCACCACCTGGCACAATGAAATAATTTTAGAACAATCCACTCTCACAGAGAAGAAGAAAACAACTGTGGGAGTGACATTTCTTTCTGACAAGGGTAGAAAAACCAAAGGAGGGAGAAAAAATAAAGTGCTTTTTGGGAATTAAGAAAGCTGAATAAGTGAGAAATACTCAGTGGCGCAAAGTGGAATAATAGGAACTCATTCCAGGAGCTGAAAAGCACTTAAGCCAGGAGACAGAGCTTTCTCAGCATAGCCTTTCAAGGCTCCTTTCCAATAGAGGGATATATTTTGAGTCCAAAGCTTATCTGGTTCTTGTGAAGTATGACTGCTTAGGTGAGCAAAGTGATCATAAGATCTCTTATATGTAAAGTGGAAGAGAAGCTTTGGTTTTAGGAATCTTATCTGAAATGTACTGGACGTAAAGGCTATTAGTAACCAATTTCCCCGAGAAGTAGTATTTCAGAATGTTCTTCTCTCAAATATCCTGGTTACTAATAGCTTCCTCTTCATAACTGCCTTTATAACTTTTTCAAGAGGCTAAAGAAAGTGCAAGGAAAAGTGTGTGGGATCTCTAGATCCTACTTCATAATATTTTCTAGCTGCTATTAATCACAGTCACATCCTTCTGCTCACCTAGCACCTCCTTCAGTTCTCAGCATACATGAACATTCATGCAATGCTTTTGTTGACCGATTCCTAGGAAGATAAAAGCCTATTGCTAGGACAAATGGTTCACGTTTAGAGTTTTGCATCAAAATAAAGTCTCTGATTAAACTTAGTGGGAAAAATGTATATAGCAGGCAGTCCGGCCAAAGATAAAAGTAACTTTGTGTTGAGTGAGTTGTTCTGCTCATCCTTGAACAAGGAAGTTCCTTGGGACTAGTGCATCCTTTAGAATGGTCTCCCCACAGACAGTCAAGCTCAGTGGTGAGAAAAAGCAGGGGGGCAGGAGGGCAGAGGGAGAGGGAGAGAGAGAAATGCATCTTTGGGGTTTTAGGAGGTTGATGCCTTATGTGGCAGCAGTAGCGGGTAGGGGGGGCAGCAGCTAACTGAAAGCCCAAAGCACTCTTATCCCCTTGAGTGAGAGTTAGAAAAGGATATTGGACAGACTTCCGTTTGGGTCTGCACAAGCCCCTAGATTTGGGGACAGTTCAGGGAGTAGAGGCCATTGGCTCAGACTAGAGAGATACTGGCCTTTCAGCCAAATTTAGGAAGGGGGCAATTGAGCTGCTGTACATCTACTTGGGAGTATCAAAAAGGTGGGATGGTACTGGCTCCCCAGATGCTCTGTAGCTTCTTAATCCTGCATATATTTTTGTGCAGGATGAAGGAGTTGAAGAAAAAATATTAACTGATGATAACAGATGGCTTTACTAATTTCCACCAGATGGGATATGGAGGGAGAGGGTTATTGTTATTTTTTTTCAAAAGGTCTTAATTTTGTTTATGAATTTTTCACTAATTCTACACCCTCCACCCCACTCCATGCGTTTACAGGATATCCACTGAGTTCACCAGGTGTTGAAGCATCTCAGAAGCTTCTCCTGGTCCTCCACGTCCTTCCACACCTCTTGTGCGTGTGAGAAAGACAGGTAATCCTGGCTAGTGTAGATCACAACCTCCTGTGGGCTACTCTGGCAGCACTGGGCACTGGATCCAGAGGTTACAGAAATGCTCCCTGGGGGTGTTCAAGTGGGACACCTCTTCTTTATACAGATCCGACTCCTGATTTGTAGGCTCCCTGAACTTGCTCATGGCTCCCTAGCAGCTAAGCTCAGCGAGGCAGCCAGCTGGTCCCGGCAAGAGCTGCAACATTTGGGCAAGGAGAAGGCTGCCCCCGCACCTGTGAGCACCGTTTTGAGATTCCCTCTCCCCTCCATAGCAGCACAGCAGCATGCCCCTCACCCAAAGGATGGGCTCCAAGACATGCAGGAATGATGTAGCTAGATGCTACACCAAGCAGCACTGTGTACGGATGGCAGGCTGTCTACTCCCAGGAGAGTGGATCTCTGTCCTATTCTTCATGCAGTAGCTCAGGCCCTTGGTGGGACAGCTGATCCTATAGGGGACATGGTGGCCCAGGCTGGGCACACCTCTTCTCCCCTCTTCAGGGTCCTGTTTTCTCTCCACCTGTTGTAGGTGGGCCTGCTTGCAGGCAGTTTTCTTGTTGTTGCTGTTTGTTTTGTTTTTGAATATATTATGGAATTTATTTATATTTCATCTTTTAAAAGCCAGAACATAAGGAATTTCACTTTCTGGAAAGTCACCTTATTAGAAATATATGATGTTCCCTCAATGCAAGAAAATAGGTCAAGTTTCTCTGACCACCAGTGAGATGGACAAGCTTTAACCACTTCCCTCAAATGAAGGTTTTGTCAAATTTCTACAGAGATGATTTCAACTCAGGGAAGTTTGAGAGAACTTTTCCCAGAAATTACAGTGAAGAAAATGACCTTAATGTTTGGGTGAGAAAAAGCTATTCCCCCAAATAGGCCCCATTTTCTATGGGGAGTGGTCCACAGCAGCAGGGCTGTCGCTTGCAACTCCATCTGCTGACTAAAAACACTTACATATTTAGACTAGAGGTGTTTCCATTGAAAAAACAGACCCAGTTCCATATTCTTTGTGATCTATATTCAATTTAGTGAGTTGGAGATAGGGTTCTGTTCCAGCTCTTCGAGGCTCTAGGTTCCTGAGCCCTCTCAATTCACCTTCTCCAGAATTATTGCCTCCTGGGGTGGCATGCAAGCTTGGGTTACCCAGAAAGCAGAACCTAAGGGCAAGAGCTAAGGGTTACTACTCTACTAGAGAATGTAATCTTAAGGAACTAGAGGGAGGGACCAGAGGAGCAAAGCTGAGAAAGAGAGAGGGCCAATGTGAAAATACACTATTGATCCGACCACAAGAACATGTAACTGATTGCTCAATCTTCTGGGACCATCCTCTGGTTCAGGGTATGTATAAACTGTGATTCAGGGCCATCCATCTGGGCAGGGTAGAGACAGGCAGAAGAATTTATCCCCTTTTTCCTGTATCCTATTTTTTGAATCTTTTTTTTTTTTTTTTTTAGATTTTATTTATTTGACAGAGAGAGAGACAGCGAGAGAGGGAACACAAGCAGGGGGAGTGGGAAAGGGAGAAGCAGGCTTCCCGCAGAGCAGGGAGCCCAATGAGGGGTTCGATCCCAGGACCCTGGGATCACAACCTGAGCCAAAGGCAGACGCTTAACGACTGAGCTACTCAGGCGTCTCTTTCCTGTCTCCTATGAGTTAAAGAATTGCTCCCCCGACCTAACCGTCCTGCTGTTTGGGTTGTGTACGTTTGGGCAATAAGCAAAGTCTCATAGCATCATACATCACTGTGTCAACAGAGAAGCCTTAGAGCAGTAGCTGAGAAATGTGCTTTGGCATAAACTAAAGTGATGTTAAGTTGCACTCACCTGAAGTTGGTCAGAGCTCACATAGAGTTGGTTGTTATTCAGTGGCTGGAAAAAGAAGACAGGTGAGGCTCAGAGAAACTGCAGTGTAGCACGACGTGTCTGATAATGGTGGAGGAGAAGAATGGGGGCCACACTGAAGCTATTTAACATTTTCTCCTTTTTCAACCCTCTTCCCACACATGCTTTGTGAGGACACAGGGGTTCCTGATTCCTGACACTTTCTGGAATTCTGCTAGTAAACTTCTCTTGCTTCTCAGCAATCTGGTTTTGACCAGACTCCTCATTTTTAAACCATTCTTTTTTTTTTCTTTTTAAGAGATTTTATTTATTTATTTATTTATTTATTTATTTGAGAGAGAGAGAGTGCACCCATGCGTGCAAGCTGGGGTGGGGGGAAGAGTAGAGGGAGAGAGACAAGCAGACTCCAGGCTGAGTGCAGAATCTGGCGTGGGGCTTGATTACGACCCCGAGAGCATGACCTAAGCCGAAATCAACAACCAACTGAATCACCCGGGCACCCTTCTTAAGCCATTCTTACTTTTCCCTCCCTTTCTCCTGTCAAACAGTGGGATTAGGGGCTAGAGTTGTTTCTTACTTTCCTTGAAGATAGAGTTTTTCTTGTTCTTCTAGGGTAAGCAACCATTCTGGTTTGTCCTGACTCTCCCAGGTTCAAAAAAGAAAGAAATTGTTTTATGAGTCAAATTATCCTTTAGATATAATGATTTTATGAAATAACTTTAAAAATAAAATTCCCATATTTACAGTTATCATTAATTAATAATCATTATTAATTATTTATAAACTATATTTTTTATATTGGTCAGTGTTCTCCAGAGAATCAAGAGGATATAGAAATCTATATCTAGATCTATATTGAGAAAGAGAGAGATTTGTTGATTCATTATAGCAAATTGGCTTATACCATTATGGAGGTTGAGAAGTCCCACAAATGCTGTCTGCAAAACCCAGGAAAGCTGTTTCTTTGTTCTATTCTGAATCTGAAGGTCTGAGAGAACCAGGAGAACTAATGGCATAAGTTCTAGTCCAAGTCTGAAGGTCTGATAACCACAAGACCCAAAGGTATAAATTCCGGTTCAAGGATAGAAGCGTGATGCCTCGGCTCTAGCAGTCAGGCAGAGAGATAATTCTCTCTTCCTTTACCTTTTTGTTTTATTCAGGTCCTCAACAGAGAGGATGATGCCCACCCTCACTGCGAGAGCAATCTGCTTTATTCAATCTATCAATTCAAATGCCAATCTTATCTGGAAACACTCTCATAAACGCACATGGAAATAATAACTAACTAGATATCTGGGTACCCTGTGGCCAAGTCAAGGTGACACAAAATTAACCATCATACTTTCACATTCTATTTTGTCTTCAAAATTTCTCCTTTATGAATCGATTCTGGCACAGTGGCAATGGCTCAGAAAAGAAAGACAAGGATGGTAATAACTCCCGGGCTCCAACCAGATGTCCATCGTTGGATGAATGGATAAAGAAGATGTGGTTATTACAATGGAATATTACGCAGCCATCAAAAAGAACGAACTCTTGCCATTTGCAATGACATGGATGGATCTAGAGGGTATTATGCTAAGTAAAATCAGTCAGTCAGAGAAAGACAAATACCATATGATTTCACTCATATGTGGAATTTAAGAAACAAAACTCATGAACATATGGGAAGGGAAGGAAAAATAAAATAGGATAAAAACAGAGAGGGACACAAACCATAAGAGACTCTTAACTACAGAGAACAAACTGAAGGGTTGCTGGAGGGGAGGTGGGTGGGGGGATGGGGTAATTGGGTGATGGGCATTAAGGAGGGCACTTGATGTAATGAGCAGTGGGTGTTATATGCAACTGATGAATCACTAAATTCTACCCTGAAATTAATAATACACTAATATGTTTTAAAAAAAAAAAGTGTTCAAGTCTTGGTCTTGCTCAGTACTTATTATAAGATCTTGGGAAAGAAGTAAGTTTATAAACAAACAAACACTCCTGGGCTCCAAAGCCAGCCATGTTTTATATAAGAAGTTAGTTGTGTATTTTATTTTTAGAAGCATTTTTAAGGAAATTTTATTAGTTTAGTTTTTAAAAAATGTAATGTATTTTTGAGAAGATTCAAGATTATACTAATCATCAGCATCTTAAGAAGAATCTCTTTTTTCAATTACAATGTAAAAGTTTTCATTTGCCTCTAGCATGATGATAATTTGATTTAAAGAGGATGGCATTCCTGGTATGGTTTAATTCTTAATTATTTTTAATTTTGGTTTAATTGTAACTATTTTTAGAAATAAAAAGAGCACTCCCTGTACTTTTTGATATCCCCTCTTATGAATTCTTTTTTATCACCTCACTAAATTTTAGTTTCCTCTTTTTTTGAGACTTTCTATCCAGTGGGTGTGCACTTATGTTAGTTAGGCCTTTATAAGCACAATTTGTTGATATGTTTATCCTGCCAATGGATTATAATGTTAGATGCTTTGTATTATTCCATTGTTCTCTAAAACAGGACCTTATTTTTAAATAAGCGAATTAATTTTTAAATAGCAAGATATTTCTAAGAATTTAAAATGCATATATTTCAGCAGTTTTAACTCTTCATAATCATCTTAATCTCATTGTCATTCTTAAATGACATATTTAAGGGTGACAAATACATGGCTGGAACCTCTATTTTATAAACCTGTGGATGAAAAAACCCAGCATGAATAGAAATACCATACGATTCAGTAATTCCACTACTGGGTATTTACCCAAAGGAAACAAAAACACTAATTCAGAAAGATATATGCACCTCTCTATTTATTGCAGCATTTTGTAGAACAGCCAAGATATGGAAGTAACCTAAGTGTCCATCAATAGATGAATGGATAAATAAGATGTGGTATATAAACACAATGGAATATTACCCTGCCATAAAATGGAGTGAGATCTTGCCATTTGCAAGAAGATGGATGGAGCCAGAGAGCATTATGCTAAGTGAAATAAGTCAGACAGAGAAAGACGAATACCGTATGATTTCACTTATTTGTGGAATCTATAAAAACAAAACAAAATAACCAACTAACAAACCAAAAAATAAAAATAGACCCATAAATATAGAGAATAAACAGTGGTTGCCAGAGGGTAGTGGGTGGGTAGAGGGACAAAATTAGTGAAGGGAAGTGGGAGGTACAGGCTTCCAGTCATGGGATGAATAAGCCACAGGGATGAAAGCTACAGTATAGGGAATACAGTCAATGGTATTTTAATACTGTTGTATGGTGACAGATAGTAGCTGCACTTGTAGTGAGCATAACAGCATATAGAGTTGTCAAATCACTATGTTGTAGACCTGAAACGAATGTAACACTATGTGTTAACTATACTTCAATAAAAAAAATTCTAAGAATTATCTTGTATATGTGAATAGATATAGTGTACTTTAGTGAATCATGTGTTCACTGCACTGTGCTGTATTAAAAACACTCAGTAAAGGTACATGTATAACAGATGTTTCTGAGATTGCTAGTCATATATGTGAAAATGTATAGTATTATTTAATTGAAAAAATGTTTTAACCACAATATGGTTCTGGAATACACTACATAAATTCACAAGCATAAAAATGTTCCTAAGAATTATTTTTAAAAATCTGGAAAACATCAAGAGAGAAACAGTTATCCTCCCAATAGGCAAAAAACAATTCAAATGACAGTGAATTTCTCATCAGAAACCATGAGGCCTGAAGGAAGCAAGATAATATTTTTCAACTGCTAAAAGAAAGAACTGTCAACAGAGAATTTTATATCCAGTGAAAAAAACCTTCATGAATGAAGGTGAATCAAGACATTCTCAGATGAATAAAATCTAAGAGAATTTGTTGCCAGCAGACATAACCTAAAAGAATGCCCAAATGGTATTTTTCTAAACAGAAAGTAAATGATAAAAGAAGGAATCCTGGAATAAAGGGAAAAAGAAAAACAGAATGAGTATGAATCCAGAATAAGTGTAGACTTCCTTTGCTCCCCTGAGTTTTCTAAATTATATTTTATGGTTGAAGCAAAAATTTTAATATTGTATGTTTTTAATGTATGTAGAGAAAATATTTAAGACAAATATAATTGAGGGAAGTTAAAGAGACATAAAGGAAGGTAAGTTTTCTATACTTTATTAGAACTGGTAAAATGATGACACTAATAGACTGGCAGGTCATCTATGCATAATATAATACCTATAGAAATCACTAAAAATACTATACAAATAAATACACTCAAATATAGTATAGATAAATCAAAATGAAATTCTAAAGAATATTCAAAATAACCCTGAGGAAGGCAGCATAAAGAAAACAGAGAAATTAAAAACAGAGATAAAAATTAAAAAAATAAAAGCAAAAATGCCAGAATTAAGTCCTAAAATATCAATAATTACATTAAATGTAGATGACATTAGTGCACCAATTAAAAGACAGAGATTAGGGAGTAGATTAAAAATATATGACTCAACTAAATGCAGTCTATAAGAAATTTCAAATATAACAATATAAGTAGGTTGAAAATAAAGGAACAGTAAAAGATATATCAAGTAGATATTAATCAAAATACAGCATAAATGGCTATATTAATATCAGATAAAGTATACTTCAGAGCAAAGAAAATTACCAGGGACAGAAACAATCATTACATAATGATAAAGGAGCCAATCCACCAAAAAGACAGCGATCTTGAATGTGTATGAATCATGCAATGTCACTGCAAAATATGTGAAACCAAATAGTCTTGAGCATTTACCCTAAAGAAATGAAAACTTAAGTGCACAAAAAAACTTGTAAATGAATGTTCATGGCCCCTTAATTTGTAATAGCGAAAAACTTTAAATAACTCAAATGTCCTTAGAAACAGTTAAAATAACTGTATTACCTCCATATCATGGAATATTATTCAGCAATGAAAAGGAACAAACTATTGATATGCATAACCACCTGAATGTATCTCAAAGGAATTATGCTAAGTAAGTATAAAAAGCCAATCTTAAAAGGTCATATACTATGTGATTCCATGTATATGACACTGTTGAAATAATAAAAAGATAGAGATGGAGTACAGATTATTGCTTGTTGGTTAGGCAGAGAAGTGAGGCAAGTGGGTGAGGTTAGAAATGGCGTAGCACAAGGGAGTCTGGTGGTGGATCAGTCTGTATCTTGATTGCTGTGATTATACAACTCTACACGTATGATAAAATTCCATAGAACTACACATACATACACACAAATACATGCACACAGACCTGGTGAAAACTGAATAAAGTCTGTGGATTATACCAATATAAATATTCTGGATTGTATATTGTATTATAGCCATACAAGATGTCACCATTGGGGAAACCTAGATGAAGGGTAAACAGGAGTGCCAAAGTTAGTATATGGACCTTCTGCTTCTGATTTTAAGTGAGAAGCTAGACATCATTTGTTTGGGGGAATAGAGAATATCAATAGCTAATAATTATCAAGCACACACTATACATCGGGTACTCTGTTATGAGCTATACATGCAGTTTCTTATATAATACTCAAATTTATGAGATAGGTAATATTTTACTCCGTTTTTGAGATGACAGAATAGAAGCTCAGAGAGCACAGTTCCTCATGTTTTCACTGTTAATATAGTACCATATTCCACAGAGCAAGGTAGAATCTGAAATGCTTTAAGGGTAGTGGGAAAACCTGTCTGCCTGTGTTAATATCTCTTGCTTTTGTCATTAAAGCCTACACTTCCTATGTCAGGCATAAGAACTTTCGATTTCTGATTAGAAATGTATCTGATTCATAATATAAGGAAAGAGACACCATATGAAATTGAGAAGACACAGATGTAAAGTATCTGAGACATAATGTATCCACTTTGTGATTCTGCTCAAGAAATGTTCTAGTATCACCTGAGGTTGTGAATTTCCTAAAGACTAACTTGGCATACTGGAAAATTCCTTCGAAGATTGGTCTTGATCTTGACACTTAAAATTGAAGTGCAGCAAATTTGATCAAAATCAGTCAACCGATTTGAAAGTTAGTAGGAAACAAACAAACAGATGTAAAACACTAAAAGGTCCAATTGATTTCACTATGTTCAATCAATATTTTTTTCATTTCCAATTCAGCGGGTAGCCTTCTTTTAAATAGCCATGACAGCCAAGAGAGACTGAAAAAGTGTTTGATTTTACCACATAATGTTAACTGAAAATTAACCACAGGGAGACAGAAGACAGAATATTCAACAGCAAATCTACTTCTCTCTTCCATATGAAAAAGTATCTTCATGTAGATTATGTAAAAAAAAAAAAAAAAGAAACCACTCTGTAATATATATATATAGAGAGAGAGCTTAAGTGTATTTTTTTTTGATTTTTAGCATGTTGCTGATTTAAATGACAGTTTAGTTTCTGATCTTAAAATATTAAATATTTGATCTTATACTATAACAATGAAGCCTTTATTTTTTATTTGAAAACTGTAAAGACCCAGATTACAAGGGTAATTCTTCCCTACCAATATTGGTAATAACTTATTCTTTCTTTCAACAGAACATTATCTAACATTCATTAAGCTTCAGGTATTACATTAAGGGCTGGGATATATCAAGTTAAATTACATGAAATTGTTTATATATGACCTAGGGAATATAAGACCTAAAATCAACAATTTCATACTGTTTAATCTAACAGAAGTGAAGAATGCAGTTCCTACATTAAGATTTCACAATTTAATACAAGAAACTTATGAGTAAACAAAATTACATGTTGGTAGAATTCTGGAAAACTTCTTGAGAAAGTGCTCAACCTAATTCTAGAAGGAGTTAAGAGAAGCCAGGTGAAGAAGGTACATGGGAAAGAAGGTCTTTTCTGGAAGAGAAGTATTCACAGAGTCCAGATTCTAGGAGGCAATGGGAAAAATTATGAGTCAAGACTCTGAGTCAAGACTAGAGAGAAAGGATCAAACCACAAAGCCTCTTAATGCGAAAAGATTTTTACTTAGGGCAATTGGTAAGACTTAAATGATTATGAACAGAAGAGCAGAAGGGATGGTTTGCTTTTTTTTTTTTTTTTTAAGATTTTATTTATTTGAGAGCGGGTGAGAGAGAGAACACAAGCAGAGGGAAGAGAAGGCAGAGGGAGAAGCAGATTTCCCGCTGAGCAGAGAGCCTGCCCGATGTGGGACTCGATCCCTGGACTCCGTGGGATCATGACCCGAGCCGAAGGCAAACCCTTAATGGACTGGGCCACCCAGGTGCCCCGGATGGTTTGCATTTTAGAAAGATCACTCTAGCTGCAGTGTTATATGTTGTTTCTCCATACGTCTGTTTTCTTTCACATCTTCAGTCTTTTGTTGTTGTTGTTTTGTTTTTTTGGGGGGAGGGTGTGGGTTTGTTTGATGTTGTTGTTTTCCTGTATATTCTGGAAGAATTCTTTAAATTCATTTTTCAATTCACCTATAATATTTTTGGCCATAATATATTTGATAGGCAAGAGCTCATTTTAATTCTCTGGTTGTTACTTTTGTAGCTTCCTGTTCTTGTTTTATGGATGCAAGTTCCCCATGGGACTCTAAGGATGACTATTAGAAGTATTTTCTTGTTTACTTTTTTTTCTAAGTTGGTTTTTATGTTGGTTTATTTTGGCCATTCTTTCATATTGAAGGCTTTCTTCAGACTTCTAGTGCATCTTAGTTGTTTATTTTTTACAAATAAGATGGCAAAAAAGCTGATTGGTACCTCTCTCTATATATATTGGTACCTCTATTGCTAATTCACAGGCAAGCACTTTTTTAGAATAATGGCGGGGTTGGGGCAGGGGCCCGGGAACCCTACATTTAAGTTTCTTCTCCTGGGGGAACTTTAAGTAAGTCATTTTCTCTAGGACTATTCAACTTCTTTAGAGAAGTACCCTCCTGCCTGGTTGGATAGAAGCTTGCTTTCAAACAAGCTTTACTTGGAGGTTGGGAAGATGTATGTGTGTGGGATATTTAACCATTCCACAAACAGATATTCTATTTTCCCTCCCATTTTTAGCGTCATATCTAACTTTGCCTTCAACTGAGTATAGCATTTTTCAGTCCCAAGCATCGCCTAGATTCTGCATTACAGATGAGTTTAGACTACAAACCTCTCTGTGTAGTCTAGGCTGGAGATTTCCTCTGATCTAATTCACCCATTAACACTTCTCCACCTCTTTTATGTATTCCATAAATTTGCTAAAATCTGTCATCTGTTTATGACCCAACTCCTCTTCTTTTTCTAAATAGTGGCTCCATAAAATTTTAATGAGGGTGTTTGGTTGGAGATGAGATATAAGGCATCTTTAACCAAATGTTTCCTTGAGTACAGCTTTAATTTTGTCTGTCCCTCTAGTTTATAAAATCTATGAAGGTAGGGATTATGGATGTTTTCACTGCTGTATTCCTAGTGCCTATTGTAATGTCTAATAATGTTTTAAAATTAAAAAAAAATTTCTTGCTGAAAGAGCAAATAGGACTTGTGAAAACATCACAAGGGAATATGTAAATAAAACCATTAAATTTTAATCCTAGTTGGATCGAATTTTAAAACATTAAGGAGGATACAACCTGCCTTATATAAAGTTAACATAATAATTTATCATAGATTCATTTAGAATCCACCTTAGCTACTTGTTTTTGAATAATGAAAAGGGTGATACTGGAGCAAGCAAGAGTGGCAAAGAATTTGGCTTTTTCTGGCATTGATTGCCCTTCATAATTTACATCTATTCATATATGTATGTGTGTGAATGTGTGTGCATGCACATGTATACATGTATCACACATATGATATATTTTTATTATTTTTCTCTGAATCTCCTTTATTCACTAGGCATTAAATTTGTCAATTATAATTTTCCAACTAAAGTGTTTATAAGTAAAGCTATGCTTATCATTGGTAAGGAATAACTATACCAAAGACATTAAAATATCATAGCAACTAATGAATCGTTGAACACTACATCAAAAACTAACGATGTACTATATGTTGGCTAATTGAACATAATTAAAAAAATATATATATATGTATATTATATATACACATGTGTATATAATATACATATATACTGCAACTGTGGGGAAAAAAAAGATATCATAGCAGCCATCTGCCTGGCTTCCAAGTATTTACATACTGTAAGGCACCCTAGCAGCTCAGTTAACTTAATCATGGCTTTCTGAGTGTTGAAACACCTAGTACCTACTGCTCATTCTCATTAGTCCACTCGTCCATTCATGAAATAACTTACTTTTTAAAAAGCAAAAGAGTTAGGATTTGTGTGTATTCAACCAGGTAAACACCTATATAAAAACAGAATGGTGAAGGGACACATAATTTTTTAACAGAGGATACAACCTCTACAGGTACTCAGCAGCTATGGTATAATAATGATAGGCATCAGGAAAGAGGAAGGGAGAAATGTTGTGGCTTGCAGCTACATGATCACGTGGGCATCAGTCCTGGGGAACAGAGATTTGGACACAAGGTAGCTTCAAACCCCAAGAAAACATGACCAAGCAGGTCTGGACAGAGCAAGTTAATTGTATACACCAGTGCAGGGTTGCCAAGAGGATCCCAATACACTTAATTAAGCCAGAATTGGTTGTGATCCTGCCTTTCCTGGAAGTGATGGTACTGGTGGACCAAACTGCAAGAAAATGGGGAAAGCAGAACAAAGGAAATAATACAGTGGCTGACATAGAAGGTTGCAGAATGTATTGAATAAAAAAACAAAAAAACCTGACCTTTTTGGTCTATGTTATTAATTTAAAAGGTAGATTAAGCCTATTTTTTATTATTTCTGATGCCTGGAGCTCCCTCTTAGTAATTGTGGTCTTAGATCACTAGAGAAATGAGCAGAGAACAAATTCAAGCATGGTTTGAAGATTGCTAGGATTAACTGTGGTGTTTCAGCCAGCAATGAGGAAGGTGGAAATACGATAGCTCAAGCTTAGGCTGAAGGAATAAACTTTGGCAAGGACACCTTCTATAAGTTAAATGTCCCTCCTCATTATGAGACTTTGAACAGGATGACAAGTGGAAGCCTAGCATGCAAAATTTAAGTGGGGGGCACTCACTCCCACAGTTGTGTAAGGCTGTCCTGCTCTTGCAAGATCCTGAGACTGAGCGCCTCCTTAAATTTTCTGTCTTTGGCTTCTGACTTGCCTTAGGCCAGTTCTGGCCCTGCCACATTAAAATATGTTTTATGGCAACCACCCATTCCACACCTCATTCCATCTCCAGAACAACCTCTACCTCAAAATAAGTAGTGAAGGGATTATCAAGAGAAATGGGAGATACATGACTGAACATGAGACCTTTACTCCTAATCTAAAAATATTTGTTCTTGGGTGTTTCATTTGGCAAATTTTAATCTTCTCATTTGATTTTTATACTTTTTCATATCTTGAAATTTTTATCTTTCTTATTTGGTTATCTTCTTTTAGCTATTAGAATCCTGTCACAAAATAGCACATGCTTATTAACCATTTTTGGTGGCTGATGAGAGGATAGAGAACATACTTAAGCAAGTGCATTCACATGAAGTTGGCAGGGATAGTGTATATATTGTATGCCAGAACCAAAATTCTAAAAGATCTTGACATGCTGAAATGATGGGTTAAGTATAATAAGATGAAAGTTATCAGGGATGAATGTCTGTACTTCGGTTAAAATTCCAAATAAACAAGGGCAAAATGACAGAGATGCAGTTGAAAGGCAACTCTTCTGAAAGACTTAAAGATTTCAGTCTAAACAGTTTCAATGAGTCAATTATGCAGTATGTTTAATCTAAAGCTAAATGTAATTTTAGGCATTGTTGACAGAAGTTTAGACAGTTATCTAAAGTGAGGGAGATGATAATTCTGCTCTGTTCAAATAGAATCACTCCCCCATCAAGGGGAGTGGATAGCTCTTTTGCTTAGGAAAACCTATTTGTGGCCCCTTTGTGATGAGATATGTGGACTTATTTGGGAGAGAAAGAGTCATACAAGGGAAGCTAAATTTTCTAGGTATTAGAGCAATGGGAATTTTCTGAGAGAAAGATTTCTGTAGGTGGAGGTAGCATCTAGCAATAAATACAGTGGCAGGCAGAGGACTAAGGAAAAAACTGTTAGTGAGAGCTCTCTTGTTGGGGAAAAGAGCCTTTGGAACTGCTAATAGTAGACTGTTTTCTGTTCTCATTTATAATTTACCCCTAAGTCCCCAAGCCTTCATTACATGTCCATTACATACAGTAAGTTTATGTTTGGTGGAATAGAGGAAGGAAATTCTTTTGTGGGGGTATAGTGGACAGTAGCTGAAGGAAGTAAGATGAAGACATCAAGAATGAAGCTTAGGGCAGGGATGTGGAGCAAGAGGTGACAAACAGCTTCTGAAACTAATCACTCCATGGCCCTGATGAATTCTTAGTAATATCAGTAAGGATGCTAGATGTCACTTGGCATGGGTTTTTTAATTTTTTATATTGTGTGATCAAAGTAAAGGTCGATTCTGGAAAGTTGAACAACTTCCAAGCTTCCAGCCTTGGGAAAATTGAACTGCATTTGCATATGAGGTGGACTATGCGCTTTTGTCATGAGACTGTGTTTTTCTCACTGGCTTCTACCACACAGTGCCTAGGATATAAAAATAACTTAAATATGTTTGAGTGAATGAATGAGATTACTGCCTTTGATACATCAAGAATGATGCCATTTACATAGAGATTATTAAAATAGAGTCTGTCCTCAAGAAGCCTGTAGTCTTTTTTTTTTTTTTTAAGATTTTCTTTATTTATTTGACACACAGAAAGAGAGGACAAGCAGGGGGAACAGCACGGAGGGGGAGAAACAGGCTCCCGCCAAGCAGAGAGTTCGATGTGGGGCTCGATCCCAGGACCTCGGGACCATGACCTGAGTTGAAGGCAGACACTTAGCCAACTGAGCCACCCTGGCGCCCCAAGAAGCCTATAGTCTTATGAGGGCATCATTCATTCAACTAATTATTTACTGAGGCATTTTTATTGGCATTTGGGATATGTAAAGAAAAGGTAGACAAGGTCTGTGCTCTCATGGAGTTTTACATCTGGCTGGGGACACACAGATAAGAAATAAACAAATTAATAATTCAGAGAAACATTCAGTCAGGATGTGCACTATGCAGAGAACTGAAATGGCGTACAGTGACAGAGATTGACAGAGGGGCTGCAGTAGATTGGGTGGTCAGGGAAGCCTTTCTGCTGAGGTGATATTTAAGGTAAAGTATGAATGACAGGAAGGAGCCAGCTATGAAAAGACCAGGAGTTGCAAGCAAGCCTCCAAATGAGCAGGGCAAGTCTGAGGACCAAAGAGAAGGGCAGCAACACCTGAGAACACTGGGGAAGATAAAAAATGGTACTAGATGAGGTGGGAGACTTAGAAAGGAGTCAGATAACATTAACCAGAGTAAAGAATTAGATCTTATTCTGAGAGTCATGCGAGGCTTTTAAAGGGTTTTGACTATGGTTATGAGAATGGAGACAGAAAAAAATAATTACAGTATGAATAGTGCTCTGATACAAATAAGAGACAATCACAGGATTCTCAGGGAACAACTAGTGGCTGAGGGCCTATCAAGGAAGGCTCCCTGGAAGACATGGTATCTCTTATTTATGACTAACAGTTAACAAGGTGAAGAAAGAAAAAGGAAATGAGGCATAAAGTGCGTTCCAGTCTGGAAGCTGAGTAAAGCATGACTTTGTCATAGAACTGCAAGGAGCAAAGTACTGGTAAAAGAGAATGAGAAAAGGATGAAGCTGGAGAGGTGAGCGGTGACCAAATTGGGAAAGATCATTCACATCTTGCTAACAAGTTTGCTTTGTGCCCAAAGGCAAAGAGGGGACAACATAAAATTTTGATCAGAGGATTTTCATAGCCAGATTTGTGTTTTGGCATGTATGCCCTGGTATCACTATGAAGACAAATTGGAAACAGGCAAAGTTTCTGTCCGGTACACCAACTATGAGGCTGTAATCCAGAGAAGAGATAATGGTGATCTGAACTAAGACAGTGGAGGGGAGAAAAGAAATGTATGGATTTGATAAATAAAAAGGAAATTAAAAAACATCTTATTGGCCATTAGGTAGATGGCAATGTGATTCACTAGGAGGAATAAAAAAGAGTACCAAGCCTGCTAGAGGGGATTTAAGGGAGAACAGAAGAATAGAAGATGGTGATGAATTCAGTTTTGTACTTCCTGACTTTGAGATACTCAAGTGGAAATGAGGATGTGTTTGTAGGCAGTGGGGTATTCAGGTCCAGGCTCAGGAGTGATGTCTGGCTACAAGAGAAATTTGAGGCCATCAGCCAATAGGTGGCCATTAAGACTTTGAAGAGATGACTCAGGAGGAGTGTGCATTTAGGGATAAGATGAGACAGAACAGAACTTGCAGAAGCATCAATATCTTAAGGACTACCAGAGGGAAACAAATCTATGAATGCCACTAAGAAGGAATTCCTGGAGAGGTAGGAGAAATGTAAGAAAGCCTTGTCACAGAACAAGTGACTTGAGAGTTTCAAGGAGACAGAGGCCAAGAATATCAAATGTTTTAGAGACATCAATAAAGGACTGATAACCGTCCTGAGAGTTTAAAAATGAAGAAACAGATAGGGGATAACAATTGTTAAAGCAGTTTCATTGAAATGCTTTACCATTTCAACTACATTGAAAAGCGTTACCATACTAGGAAAGTTCCTAAAAGACAGAGAGAAAGAGAGCAAGAGATATGTGTATCCAAGAAGGAAATGTGAGAATGTATTCCCTATGATTAGATGTACCATTACTTGACATGGTTTTTGCATAATGAAAATCCAAACCTGAGTAATTGTTTAAGATGTTAAAAGTCATAATTAGTAATTTATAAGATGAGGGGTGTAATTACTGCCTTTACACACCAAAGTAAACAGACATAATAGTTAAGGGAATATAGCAAAAGAGCTGTATTCTTATGGAAACAAGTGATATCTCAGACTGCTAATGAAATAAAATATTCCATAATATATGTTTTTTATTTATTTTGAAACAATTTCAAACAAGCTGCAAGAACAAAAAACTTTTCTCTCCTTGAATTTGAGAGTAAGTTAATGATGTGATGCTCCTCACCCCAAACACTTCAATGAGTATTTCTTATAAATAAAGATATTATCTTACATCACTACAAACCATCAACATCAGAAAATTAATATAAATATATCACTCCTGGGGTGCCTGGGTGGCTCAGTTAAGCATTTGCCTTTGGGTCAGGTCATGATCTCAAGGTCCTGAGATAAAGCCTCACATCAGGCTCCCTGCTTGGCGGGAAGTCTGCTTCTCCCTCTCCCTCTGCCCCCACCCCCGCTTGTGCTCTCTCTCTCTGTCTCAAATAAATAAAATCTTTAAAAAAAAAAGAAAAAAGAAAACCCAAAACACTCCACCAAAAAATTGCTAGAGCTGATACATGAATTCAGTAAAGTTGCAGGATACAAAATCAACATACAGAAGTCTACTGCATTTCTGTACACCAATAACGAAGCCGCAGAAAGAGAAATCAAGGAATTAATCCCATTTACAATTATACCAAAAACCGTAAGATATCTAGGAATAAACCTAACCAAAGAGGTGAAAGATTTGTACTCTGAAAACTATAAAATGCTGATGAAAGAAATTGAAGATGTCACAAAGAAATGGAAAAACATTTCATGTTCATGGATTGGAAGAACAAATATGGTTAAAATATCTATATTATCCAAAGCAATCTACACATTTAATTCAATCCCTACCAAAATAGCACCAGCATTTTTCACAGAGCTAGAAGGAAATTCTAAAATTTGTATGGAACCACAAAAGACCCCAAGTAGCCAAAGCAACTTGGGGAAAAAAAAAAAAAAGCAAAGCTAGAGGTATTACAATTTTGGACTTCAAGTTATATTACAAAGCTATAGTAATCAAAACAGTATGGTACTGGCACAAAAATAGACACATAGATCAACAGAACAGAATAAAAAGCCCAGAAACAAGCCCACAATTATATGGTGAATTAATCTTTAACAGAAGAGGCAAGAATATACAATGGGAAAAAGACTGTGTCTTCACAAATGGTGTTGAGAAAACTGGACAGCAACATGCAAAAAAACGAAAATGGACCACTTTTGTACACCATACATAAAAAATAAATTCAAAATGTATTAAAGACCTAAATGTGAGACAGGAAACCATTAGAATCCTAGAGGAGAACACAGGCACTAACCTCTTTGACATCAGCCATATCAACTTCTTACTTCTTCTCACTTCTTAGATTTATCTCCTGGGGCAAGAGAAACAAAAGCAAAATAAACTACTGGGACTTCATCAAAATAAAAAGCTTCTGCACAGCGAAGGAAACAACAACCACAACTGAAAGGCAGAAGATATTTGCAAATGACATATCTGATAAAGGGTTAGTATCCAAAACATATAAAGAACTTATAAAACTTAACACCCCCAAAACAAATAATCCAGTTAAGAAATGGGCAGAAGACATGAACAGATATTTTTACAAAGAAGACATCCAGATGTACTATTACTGTTAATGTTAATGTTGACCATTTGTTTAAAGTAGCATCTGCCAGGATTCTACACTGAAAATCTATTATTATTAATTTTTTTCCTTTGTAATATATGTTTAGTGTGTTTGTACTTCGAGATTATGTAAATATGAGAGATGGTTTCATCAATTACGGGCTCATGGATTCTTATTTTATTTGATGTTACAATCTGTTGCTATTATTACTTATTTTGATGCTCCAATTGTCCTGACTTTGGCCAGCAGGGGCCTTTTCAAGCTGATTCCTGTGTCCTTTGACATGTTCCTTATCATTCTTTGAGCACTCTTTTATGGTACAACAAGATGTTCCAGGATAATGTTATACTTTCCTGCCCAGCCTTGGATTCAGCCATTTCCCTAAGGGAGAATAGTATTTAGTAACTAAGATCTGGAAGCTAGCTATTTTAAACATAGACACAGAAGCACACAAACTTTGATGGTTAATTTTATGTGTCAATTTGACTGGGTCACAGGGTGCTCAGATATTTGGTCAAATATTATTCTGGGTGTGTCTGTGAGGGTCCTTCTGGATGAGATTAACATTTGAAACAGTAAACTGAGTAAAGCAGATTGCCCTCTTCAGTGTGGCGGGCCTCATCCAACCCACTAAAGCCCTGAACAGAACAAGAAGACTGACCTTCCCACAAGTAAGGGAAAACTCCGCCTGCCTGCCTTTGAACTGGGACATCAATTTTTTTTCCTGACTTTGGGCTCAAACCTAAACACTGGCTCTTCCTAGGTCTTGAGCCTGCTGGCCTAGCTTTTCTGGATCTCTAGCTTGCTAACTGAAGATCTTGAGACTTCTCAGCCTTCATAATCAGGTGAGCCAATTCCTTATAATAAATCATATACGTACACACACATACACACAGAGGCATATTATTGGTTCTATTTCTATGGAGAATCGTAATGCACACTTATTTATCTCTGTATCTATTTCTATGTCATCTAAATAAATGGTAAAACATGAATTCAGACCGATATCTCCAAATTGATACAAAACTGCAGGATTTATCCTAGTTTTCTACCTTCCCATACTTGTACCTCCCTTCTCGACCATGAGAAACCTGGCTCCCATCATCCTTAATACATTTTTGTATCCAATCAGACCCCCTTTCTGTAACCAATCATCAGCCCCTGTTGCCACTCCTTGTCTCACTTACTGACACCCTCCTAAGTGCTCAGGCTCTGACACCATTTGCCAGTCTATTGTCAAAACTATCCCCTGAGCACTCCCTTACATGTACCACTGTCGCTGCAATACTTCATGTCACCCTCACTTCAGATATGCTCCACACCCTACTCAGGGACTGACACCTCTATTGGACAGCTGCCTCTGCAGATCCTCCCCATGTGAATGCCTTGCTCACCCTGCTTGTTCTCCCACACCTTGCGTAGTGCTATCCTTCTATGCAAAAAAAAAAAAAAAAAATCCTCACCTGTTTTCTTGTTTTGTTTTATGTTAGTCCACCAAACAACATGGAATATTTCCAGTAAAATTTTGACACCTTCTGGTGTAAACAATTCTCCAATTCATAAAATACATTCAGAAAAATACCTAAATGAATATGGATATCACATAGCCTCCCTCCTCTATAATACCACCTTCCAGCCTTCTGTGTTAGTATCACCACCAAATGTAGTGAGGAAACTCACGGTATCAAGAGGACCCCATATTATACTTGAGAAATAGCATTTTATCCCATGTATAAAAGTTGTGTATTCAAATTTAGGATTCATGACAGCTATGCTACTATACTTAGCAGGAGTATAGATACAGAAATGTGATTTTTACAAATTTATCAACACAGCTTAAATCTTGTCTTGAAATATAAATTATTTAAAAACAAAATGCTTATTTACATAAGTGTGCTTTTCAAAGTCTCAATTTAAAATATTTACTACCCTAGTCATGAAAGCATATATCTCGTGATAAATATCCCCATTTCTGGTATACTTTTTATAGCAGATTTTTTTTTAAAGAGAAAAATGTTTCTATAGCAAAACACTGGCAAAATCTCTTTATCTTTCTCAATTTTTTACTCTTTCATTTAGAAAAACAATAAACACTCTTTCCTTTACCAGGCACTGAAATGCTGACATATAAAGTGTAATATTTATTACTTTTCATGAGCAACATAAAAGTTGGCAGATAGGTGCATCTTAAGATTAAAGAAGAAACACCGCAGTTTTCCTTGCCAAACACCGTGGTGATAGGAAAACTGTAAGTGATTTATACACAGTAGTAGAGTTGTCTAGAAATCAGAAAAAAAGAATATTCCGAATGATTCTTCATATATATGTCGAATTGATTCCTCATTGCTTACTTCATTTCAAGAAAACTACTCCATAATTGTATTTTATACTAAGGCATTTTATTAAAAAAACAAATAAGGGAAGCACACTTAGTAGGAATGGAGCACCAATGGAGAGCTTTAACTCTTTCACAATAGGAAATATGGATTCAATGTTTAGACTCAACAGAGAAGACTGCAAATGGGAACTGTCCAATCCAGTGACTTCAAATCCTGCTTCGGATAACTCAGCTTGCTTCCAATGACTGCAATGTGCAAGAAATATGTCCAAAAAATTCTCATGACAAGCTATTTGTTGTCATTAAATAGTAGTGGTGGTATGGGAAGTGAGGATCACATATTTAAAAAAAAAAAAACAATAAATTTTGAGTAGCTCTAACAATTAAGAGATATTGCTTATTTATTTTTTATCTATAGTCTTAATTATCTACAGAAGTTGTATGAATGAAAACCTTTATAAGTCAAATATAGTAAAAATACTAAAGCAGTATTTTCTGAAACAAGTCATAAAATAAATTTGGTAGTTTACAGCCAACAATTAAAAAAAGAAAATAGTTATAGAAAAAATAACAAAAGGTATCATAATATAGTAAGGGAATTATATTTGTAAAATTTTCATTTCCATTATTATAGATGTTTGGGTAATGGAGGATTTATGACATAAGATGTATTTTTAGTGTTGTTTGTTAAAAAAAATACTTGAAAGTCATCCTGTTCCAGGAATCCCATAGTTAGTTTTTTACATTTACTTATTCATTCTCTCACTCAAACTTTAATTCAGTTTTTATAATGGGTGCATGTGCATTTCTCCCAGACTTGCTAAAACACTTAGCACATACAAAGCACTTACTAATTTTTAAGTACTTACACAAGTACTAGTTCAGCAAATGTTTGTTGGTCACTTTCATGTACTATGGGTAGATCCTAGGGAATATAAAGTCTATGCTCCAGAAAGTTGGTTTGAGTGAAATGTGAACAAAAGATTAGAGTAGGCTGTGATCTGAGTGTCTCAATCAATAGGTGGACAGAGTAGAATGGCAGGGGCACAGATTGGCCTGATGCTGAAAATCCTGTGCAGAGAAGTAATATTGGAAATTAATCTTGATGGTAAAGAGTAATGGTAGAGGGAGACAGAAGAGCAAATGCATGGCCATGAGCATGTTATGAATCTGCAGAACAAGAAATCATCTGCAACTAGAGTCTCAGGGTAGTGGAGTGATGGTGTTAGAATATAGCTAAAGGTTAAAGAGCACATTCCTAAGGGTTCTGTTTGCTGTACTAAGATGCTAGTATTTTACCCTAAAGGCAATGAGGAAACATCACCGTTGAGATATCCATGCACAGAAGTGACATGATTAGATCAGTCTTCATAATAGATAGCTTGGATTGGAAAGGATGATTGGTAAGGGGAACCCAATTGGAGAAGGGAAACACAGTGTGAACCTAGTATACTAGAGGTGAGAAGGGGTACAAATTGAGGCCCTGAAAGTGAAGGAAGGCAGGAAAAGAGGTTGAATCTGAATGAAGTCTAAAAGGAAGAGCCATAGGACTTGTAACTGGACTGTAAGGGAAGGAGAGATAGGGGCAGGCGTTGAGTGAAAAAGCAAGCGGGTTATGTTGACCTTCACTGAAATGATGAACTTGAGAGTAAGGGGTAGATTTGGGGAGTCTGAAGATTATTTAATTTCAGGTATGTGATTAGAGTTTTTGGAGGACTATCTCATGGAGGCAGTTAATAGGAGCTGGGATAGAACAGGCTCTTAAAATATTTGTTAACTGAATGAATATATAAGCAGTTGGACATGAAGGTGGACGGCTCAGGAGCAGCATTGGTGATTTGGTTATCTCTGGTTTGGAATAAAAGCCAGTGGCCTACAATGAGATTCTGGGGAACACTAATACTGTGGGAAGCAGGGAGGGAAAGGGGAAAGTAGAGGCAGAATGGAAGATTTGCAAAGCATATAATGATACCAACATCATTTTGGTCTAAATGTGAATTTTTAATCTCAAGATACAGCATTTGTCTGAGGAAAAATATCCATATAGTGTGTTATATCAGGTCTGCTATCTTTACTGACTTGTACAATTCTTCAGATCATGTTAGTGTCAGGATTTAAGGAATGGATATCTATAAACTATGATATGACTCAGAATATTTTCAGACATATGGGTGCCTTAGATTGTTGTATGCTTTTACATTTCCTGAAGGTGTCCATGAGTTAGTTCAGTCAGGAGCAAAAGACTTGAATTAAGGCTATGGTCAAAAGGCATTTGCATTAACTGGAAAGCTATAGGACATGGGCATCACTATTCTTATAGCAATGTCATGATAAATTAAAGGAATATGACTATCATAGAATGATACTCTTTATTGAGTCTTATTAGGAAAACTGAGACTGGTTGTTGGAACCCTCAGAAAGCACATTAAAAAAAAAACAAAACTTGCTGGCATTCAATGACTCTTACAACTTGTGAGAACCAATGTGTTTTTTTATTTTATATTTAAAATCTCTCTCAAATCTGTCAAATCTTTCCAACAGTGCCACTCTAGGACATACCACTGCATCGTCTTCTCTCATCTGGATTACTCTGCTAACTTCCTAATATTTTTATACCAACCTCTGCATTTATTCTCTACACCTTAGCCAGAATGATTTTTCAAATGCAAATCTGATTATGTCACCCTTTGCTTAAAACTTAAAATAAAGACTAAAATCCTTACAGTCTACAAGCTCCTGTATGATCTGGCCCCAAAGTAACTTCCTCACCTTGTTCTCTGTGTTCCAGACAGGCAGGCGGCTGTCAGAGCCTTGAGCGTGTGATGCAGCCGAGACATTCATCCTTTTCTTATTCTCCACTGTAAGGCAACTTCCCTAAGCCTCTAGACTGGGCCAGATGGGCTTGGAGACCAATATAAGAGGACATAGAAATTTTTTTTAAAAAAACAAATCATACCTTGTACTGAAGAATGTACTTGGTAAATACAGTTGACCCTTGAACAACATGGGTTTGAACTGTGCAAGTCCTCTTATATGCGGACTTTTTACAGTATGATACTGTAAATATATTTTCTCACCTTATTATTTTTTTAAAGATTTTATTTATTTATTTGAGAGAGAGAAAGAGAGAGCACATGAGAGAGCACAAGCGGTGGAGAGGGAGAAGTAGGTTGCCCATTGAGCAGTGAGCCTGATGCAGGGCTTGACTCCAGGACCCCAGGATCATGACGATGAAGGCAGCTGCTTAACCAACTGGGACACCAGGCACCCTTCTCCTTATGATTTTCTTAACATTTTCTTTACTCTAGTTCACTGTGTTCTAAGAATACAGTATAGAATACATATAACATACAAAATATATGTTTATAGACTATTTATGTTACTGGTAAGGCTTTGGTCAACAGTAGGCCATTAGTCGTTAAGTTTCGGGGAGTCAAAAGTTATATATAAATTTTTGACTGTGCAGGAAGTTTGGTACCCCAAACCCCTGCGTTGTTCAAGGGTCAACTGTAACATGATTAATGTCTGTCACCTTCACTGAACTGGAAGCATCAAGTGATCAGGGGCCACATTTATCTTATTCTTCATTGTATCCCAGTACCTAGCACTGTGCTAGGAACACGGAGAGGCTCAATGACGCTTGGAATGAATGAAGCCCTGGGAAGGAATCAGCTGAGTTAGGGTGCTGTTGTGTCGTCTTGGACGAGTAGAAAGTTCTTTATGGAATCAGCCCAAATTAATCTATTTCACAGTGATATATCAATGGACATGTGTTTTCCTGGCCATCATGTCTTATGGAGAAAATAATGACAAATAGCTTACCAAGAAAATATCTTTATTATGAAGTTTTAGGATTGAATTATCTCTATGGTCCTTTCCAGCCATGAAAAATTAGTACTTAATATGATATTAAATATGACAGTTATCTTTATACTTTACTTGGAGTGTCTGTACCTAGTAATATGCTTTTTTTCTTTATTCTTTCCTATTTGTGGGTCATATTACTTTTAATCAATCTTTGCTCTTCCTGTTTTTGAGGGTCTTTAATAACATAAATCAGATGTAGTATCATATAATGCCTTCCTGGCAGGGAGGAAAGAGTTTAATGACTTTGTTTATCTCTGTGCAGTTGTAAATTATCCTAATGTTAACATTTGCCTCAAACTGACTAAAACCGAATTTGAATTGTACACCCCGAATTAAAATGCCAAGTATTTGTGGATGTTAATATAAAGAACCCACTTAAGGAGTAACTAGCACTGAGTTAAATATAATTAATAATTGTATTAAAAATTTAAATATTATATTAGACAGTATAAGTTATTAAGCCTATAAAATTATACCACTGTTTATGAATTTTTAAACATCCCTGCCACATAAGGAACAATACTAGATGAGGCTGTGTCTGATGAGCTGACAGCAAAGGGTTCCAGGAGGGTGGAACAGCAAATTCCATGGTTTGTGTCCCCAGCAGCCATCCTCCTTTTGGCAAAAGGCTCCAGTTTTAATTTAAGGTTCATTCTTCCCCATTTTCTCCTTTCCATACCAGCCCCCATCCTCAACTCTAGGAGTGGAACATGTGCCTAAAGTGCAAGGTGTAAGTCTAATAGCACATTGTATCCTTGCATTCTCCTGATCACAGTAATTGAGGGATGGGCAGGTAATGCAATCAAAGCCAAAGAAATATAATAAAATTTTCAATTGGGACTATCAGGACAGAGGCAGGTCCTCTCTCCATTAGACTTGAGGTTGGAAGGACGTGAGGCTGAAGATGCTGGAAGCATCTTATTTTCATGAAAGAACCTACGTGAGGCACAGATCCAGAGGAAGAGTCTTAGTGACTACCATCCTCTGCATCAAGACACACCTGAAACCATCCCTGTTGTCCTGATCTTTTCAGTTATGTAAACCATTCAGTTCCTTTATATCTTTTTGATCTTTCTTGAGTTGGTTTTTTTGTCATGTGTAACTCAGAATGCTAATACTGGTGCTTTCAAGAGTTTCTAGAAGGAACTGAATTTATGCCATGAAAATAGGAAGTATTAACTGATTCAGTAGACCCTTGATATTTGTAAGGTTCTCCTCAGATCATTCACATCCTCAGTTTGGAGGATCTCTGTAACTTTAGGCACAGCTTCTTTGGGGAATCATTTTTCCAAGAAGTAACATTTTTATCACTTCATGAAAGTTACTGTACTGTATAACATGAATCAATTTTAATTACAGCATTCTTTACCCCAGGTCATTCAACCTGACCAAATGAATTGTTCCTATATATTAGCCTTGAAGATGGCACAGTTCAACACTGTATTTAGACAAATTCTAAATTACAATGCCATGAATCTGCATGGTTGTTTTAAAGACCTTAAATACCTCAAATGCCAAGAAGGATTAGAAATTACTTGATACGGGTCCATGCTTGCTTGTTTATGTTCTTTTAGAAAACAGAAGTAAAGCATTGCCCTTCTTGCTGTTTCATGCCTAATCAAATCTATGATGAACAAGTTGATGATATATTCTCAACATATAAGCAAAATTTGAATATTTAAAAAGATAGACCCTCTTCCTTTGGGAGAAAAAATGATTTAATCTAGTAGATGAAAGACCATAAAGTTACCTCTAGGTAGGTATCAAGTAGCTAAGGGGATCTTGTTGCAGTGTGGAATCAATGTAGAAGTGTTGGGAGGCTCATCTTTCATGAGTTTCCAATGTCCTCTCAAAATGAGAAATAATTGCTTTGGAACTGTCTGCGTTAAAGGAAATGGTCTTTCTGAATAAATGAACTCTGCAGCGGTTACTTCTAAGATGCAGGTCCAGCCTTTTGCAAGGAGTTTGACTTTGTAAATGTCCCCTGCTTATTAGTAGATAGGGTTTGCCAAGGACTCCAAGCACTTCCACAAAGGCCACCCTCATTCTCCAAATGGAGCAGCAAACACTAACTCTCATTTTTAGGTGTCTGCACAGGACATTTTGTTTCCTGATGGGAAGAGAAAAGTTTCTACTGGAGAGCAAAAGCAAGGAATAATTATGTTAAAAGAGTTCAGATTTTAATGTTCTCACATGGCTGTTCATCTGTATGTATGCTAGCTACAGTATTTATAGTTTCACATCTGTAAACATAGCAGATACAAAGGACAAACTATCCTGCATATAATCTCTGTGCATCAACTCACACCACAGAACAGTTCAGCCAGGCTACCAGGACTGATTCCAGGAGTTACTTCTAATCTTACCTTTCCCTGGTGCCAAGACACTGTTTACACAAACTCCCTCAAGCATGTTATTTATTGAATGACCCTTGGGGGGTGGGGGGGGGGGAGGGACATAAACAAGGGTAGGGACTTCATGGATCATCTAATTAAGAATTTTTCTTAAGTTTACTGTTTCCTTGGTATGTTTGCTTCACTTTGTTTTTCACTTTAAGTTTCCTAAGCATCACTAGGGGAGAAGATATAACCCCATATGGGACATTAGATGCCAACTGTTTTATAAATTAAAAAAAAAAAAATCCATTTCAGTGATCAACACATGTTTTATTCCGTTAAGCTCTCATCTCATATTTTTCCTAAGTATAAACATTTAGACATCAATAGTTTCATTATTAGCAGTAATGAAAATACTGTCATTTATATTTTGTTCTATATATGAAAACACTGTCAGAAGCCAGTTTAGTGATTTTCCATAACAGTTCTCTGAGGGACGTTAGCAAGAAAAATCTTTATCTGAGTCTTAGCCATGTGAGGAATCATTCTTGTTATTTTTATTTTCTTTGAAGAGTTCAATTATAAATTGAACTGTAAGAAGGGGGTGTCATTTTTATACTATTTTTAAAAGATCAGTCTTTTCCACTCAAGGAAATTTTGCTCAAATGAAGAGAAAATAAATGCACCCACATGTATACTCAAGGCTGCTAAAAATTACTTTCTGGTTTAGAAGAAATTGTGTGTTTTGAGTAACAAAACTGAATTGGCAAAAAAAAATGAACCTTAATTTTTCAAAACCTGGACAATAAATAAGAAAAGACACTACTATTCAATTTTTGCTTCATCTTACTTTCTGATTCATATTTAATCAACTCAGCTTTTTGATCCTCTCCCTATTAAGTATTTGGTGATTTATAAATAATGTTTACAAAGATGGAACTAAAAGGGACCCTATGTTCCTTCTGCAATGTGAGAAATCTTGTTGAATAATGGTGTTCTCTAATTTATCTGTTTACAAATAAGATGTTCAAGTACAAATGTTAAGTACTCTTTAATAATTTAAAATGCTGTCTCAGAGTGAGTTGGAAGGTACATCTCTACAGAAAATTTTTTCTTAATATCCGACTATCCTTCTGGTGGTGTAGATTTTCATAAAATGTATCTAGAGATAATGTATGTGCATGGTTGCACGTACACACACACACACACACACACACACAATGTTAGAGGTATAGATGTATATATTTCACAGCAGCTGTTCCCAAATTTGTAGATCTCAAAAACACTCTTACTGTCACAAATTCTTCTCACCTGCATGATAATAGCTGAAATCTATATATCTATTAAGAGGATTAAAAAACTACATAGGATTAACCTGTGGTGTTAAATGTATTTCTTCATTACTCATCACAACATTATGTACATACATTTGAATAGCCACTCTCCATAGGTGCATGAAATGGAATGTACCCTTTATTTAGCCCACTGACAATGTTATTTGTACACATGGAGTTACTGTCCACTTGGAATAGCTCTCCATACCCACTGAAGTCCATGGAATACAGGCTGGGAGCAACTACTGCAGAGGGATATTCAAGCAATTCTTTTTGAGGACCATATGGAATGACTTCCAAGAGATCCATAATGAAAAAAGTATAAACTCATAAAACAAACATGAATTCTGTATTGTAAGAATATATTCCTTAGGATGTCAAGAAATTTTACCTAGAAAATTCTGAGCTGTTTTTCTTTCTGCACTGTGACTCCCTTGGAGTTTCATCAAGAGCATGAACAGAGGGTTATTCCTGGAACTGATAAGGACTAAACCAGAAGAGATGAAAGTGGTGGGGGTGGAGTGGAGAGAAGGGATGATGAGGCGTGGGTGAGAACGACAGGTGAGGCAAATTCAGTATAGATTATTTGGGGCTCCCAGTTTGTAAGCTTACATTCATTGATCTAGAATTCACAAGAAGCTGGTGAGGGGGTTGAAGTAACATAAGTATCTAATTATTAATAGAAAAGAAACAAGACTTGTCCACCTTTCTAAATTATTTTTCTAGAAACAGAATGGTCTCCTGTATTCTTCATTCTTATGCTGTTTTTTTAAATTTATAATTATAGTGTTTATTTTTAAAAAGGGAAATCAGTTGGTTACTTACATCAAAATTTGACAATAGAAATTATAATTGTCCCAAATTTTCATTTTCATTTTTTTATTTTTCTTTAATTTTTAAATTAAATTTTTTTTTAGTTTGCTCATTTGTTTCATGTTTTTATTTAAATTCCAGTTAGCTAACATAGAGTATAATATTAGTTTCAGGTATAGAATTTAGTGATTCAGTACTTACATACAACACTGGGTGCTCATCACAAGTGTGCTCCTTAATCCCATCACCTGTATCACTCATCCCCTCACTCACCTCCCCTCCAGCAACCTCAGTTTGTTCTCTATAGTAAAGAGCCTGTTTTACGGTTTGCCTCTCTTATTTTTTTTCTATGTTATCTGTTTTGTTTCTTAAATTTCACATGAGTGAAATCATACAGTATTTGTCTTTCTCTGACTGACTTATTTTGCTTAGCATTATATCCTCTAGCTCCATCGACATCATTGCACATACTTATGTTGTTTTTCTTACGTTTCCTATGAACTGATAGTATCTCCTTATTTCAGCAGCCCAATTCAGGGTAATGCTCTGCTCTTCTAGTAGGCCTTTCCAATATCTTAGTTAGCCAGAATTTACAACTCAACAGGATTATGACTTCTTTCATGTTCCAGAATGTTAAATGTTTATAATAGATTGATTAATTAATTTTTAAAAACTATCAATTAAACCAAACTGGCTTACTAGAGCTGAGAAATGCATACGCTAAGATCCAACAATCTCTCTCTCATGTATAAATGCTAGAGGAATTTCCATATATGTACCAGGAAACAAATAAATGGATGTTTATAGTTTGTAATAGCAAAAACAAAACCAAAAAAACAAAAACTGAAATAACTTACAGATCCATTAACAATAGAATGGATAAGCTGTGGTATATTTAATACCATGGAACACTATTAATCACTAACAAAGAAAACCAGCACCTCCACACTACATAGATGAATCTTAAAGGAATAACAGAGAATGAAAACAGCAAGCCATAGAAGAAAGCATATAGTATGATTATTTCATTTATATAAAGTTAAAAACCAGGTAAAACTAAACATAATATTGTTGGTATATACACAAATGGTAAAATTATAAAGAAAAGCAAGGGAATGATTAACACAAACTCAGGTTAGAAGTTAACTCAGGAGGATGGCTGGGGGATGTGATCTGAGAGAGGCCCACAGGGGAATTCTAAGGTGCTAATTTATTTCTTAAGATGGCTGATATGTACACGTTGCATATTAAGGACAGTATTCCTGTGTATATACTTCACATTTTAAAAAAAGAATGCACAAGAGGAAACATGCAAAAGTACAGTTTGTGATTTATACTACCAACCAACGACACTGATGATTAAAATAGATGAAGACTTTTCCTTCCTATCCAAATTTTTGTATGTGGGGAAAAAATTCTATGGGTTTAATTCTTAAATGAACCCAGGAAGGAGGACAACTTCTACAAACTGAGTTAGGAATTCTACCAGCATTTATTTTATAGGCAGTGTGAAACCAGTGGTACTTCCCAAATCAAAACTTGACAGGGGGCTCAAGTTCAGAGACTGCAGGACAAGTCTTTTTTTTTCTTTTTTTTTTTTTTTTAAGGTAAGAATAAAGTCAGGTGGAAGAAGTCTGGAGAGCTTAATCTGTGTACATTTGAGAATTGCCTCAGGCCATAGAAACTCAAAGTATGCTGAAAAGAGGAAGAAATCCTTACAATGTTCTCATTCTAATTTTATCAATGTTCTATCCTAATTTTAAAGAGGAGAAAACCAAACCAAAGAGGTTAAACTAGTTATAAAAGTTATTCAGAGAGCTAGTAAAAGACCAGCATAGAACCCAGATCTCATTTTATTTTAATCTAGTGCCTGGCGTTACAGTCCAGTGAGTGATTAGGCATAGGCTTTTGAGTCAGGGAGACCTGGGTTCACGTTCCATCTCTTCCATTTACTTACTGTGCATTTGGGTAAATTAAATGACCTAACCTCTCAGAATTGTAACATGTAAATCTAAGAAATGGTGATAATTATAGTTCTAATTGTGCAGGGTTTGTTTAAGGATTAAATAAGGTCATATACATATAGTACTCTGTATAATGTTTGGCTCTCAGTAAGCGCTTGGCAGCTATTTATTACTATGAGTAAAAAAAAAAAAAAGTGTATTTGTGATCAATTTTGAAGCTGGTATTAGTTCTTAAATGTTTTACAAAGCATATAACAGACTGGTCATACTTTCCCAATTACCAGGAAAGGGCTGTTTAACATTTCCTTCTAGAATCTTATTACACATTATATACAATAGGTCAGACACACCTGGAGTTAGTTCAATTCTTGCTTTCCCATTTATTGGCCTGTAATCCTTTCTGAATTTCAGTTTCTTTCAGTACACAATAATATGTATAGAGAGACTGTGTGAAAATTACATGAGGTGATTGATAAGAGAATGCCTGGGACATTACACATGCACAAATATTTTCTTCTTTTTATATATTTCTTCATATTTTACTCTTCAATCATTGTCAAAAGAAGAAAAATTAAACTCTGATTCCTGAGATAAAATTTTCATGGCACAGTTGTAATATTAGCAGTAGAAAGAAGAACCTGATATCTACAAAGGACAACACAAATACTGATAATATTTTGATTTCTGATGTGTGCCTTGCACACCATTTTAACCTCTTATTTGCCAAAAGAATTCCTGTCAATTTTTTGACTGATGTCTTTCTTTAGGTCAAATTCTTTATATTAAAATGGAGGTCCATAGAAAAAGGAGATTTCTTTTCCAGTCAATATTATTTTACTACAATGTACACAATAACTACACTTATCTATCCGAGCAGTGTTTTTAATTCCATACAAAAAAATGAAAGAAAGTTAGACCACAACAGAATGCTTGACCTACACATAGATATATACCTTTGTATCTGGAAATTTGTCTTAGTTTTAATATTTAAGATATACAAATTACAATCCTTCAGACATACATGCTGACAGGCTATATGCTACATGTTTTAAGATCAGATATCAATATCAGGACATATCTACAAATACAAGGAATACTACTGTGCTATTACTGACACATAACCAAATTCATTTTGATGAAACATCTTTGATTGCAAAGATACATGAAATCATAGCATGATGGTAATAGAAGAAATCTTATAAAACATCTGACTAAAATCCTGATTTTTCAAGAGGAAGTTGAAAACCCCCAAAAACAAAATTACTTGTGCAAGTCGCACAAAAAGTTGGTCAAAAAATCCAGACTGTATCTGGAACCTGACATTCTGCTCCTGTGGCTTCCAACAGCCTCTGAGGCCCATGGCAGAGGTTATGCCATGGAAAGTCTTTCCAGAGGTTGCTCCCAATACCAGAACATTTCTTATCTTTTTAAGGTATGAGTGGAGCAAGGATTGGATGAAAAAAGTAAGATAGATATTAAACATCAAGTAAGTGGCAAATCTTGAACTGGCTCTAGATATGTAATTTTTCCTCCCTAATTTAATCCCACTAAACTAGTATTGTAGTGAACTTGGTGGGAGGACTACTATCTTGGACCACATTTCCAGTGAAGATTCCAAGCATTTGTGGTTTGGGAAAATAGGGGAAAATGAATGAAATGGATTTACTGCTGGGTGCTGAAGTTTTGAAATAGGAAAGACATATGTAACTATGAGGAAACTGTAAAATGAACAATACATATTGCATTAACAAACACCTATTGAGTATCCGCTATGTGCAAGCCAGGTAGTACACCAAGTACTTATAATAGAAAGATGAATAAGAAAATAGTGTACCTAACTAGCATAATGTATTTAACAAAAGGAATTTAACAGCTGATGTGATATACAGAAAGACTAGGAGCTGGCTTTAGGCATTAACCTCTTTCTCTAGGAACTTAGATGATACTTTCAGGACATTCTTTTTTTCCCTTCATCTCTTATCCCAGCCTCCCTTGGTAAACCTGCCTCATTATCTCAGGCTTTTCTATACACAGGACCATTTAAGTCACATCCTTATACTATCTGACTTGAGGGAAGAAAGCACTTCTTTCTCACTGGATTCATATATAAGTCCCAGCAAAGTGTTCTGATTGGCTCTGATTAATCATATAGCCAAAGTCCGAACCAATAATAGAACCTAAGAAAACAGCATATTATGATTTATGCATATCCAATATGAGTACGCAGAAAATACAGAAAAGACCAGCCCTGTTAGAGGCAAATAATTTGAGTGTGAGAAGTAGTTTTCCAGTGGAGTCAAAGGAGAATATATTTTAATATAAGAGTGGATGATGGAAATGTAAAAACACAAAGTTGAACAAATTATCCCTACATTTTTTTTCTAATTTTTAAAGATTATTTGAGAGAGAGCAAGCATGGGGGAGGGGCAGAGGGAGAAAGTCTTCTTTTTTATTAAAGATTTTATTTATTTATTTATTTATTTGTCAGAGAGAGAGAGAGAACAAGCAGGGGGAGGGGCAGAGGGAGAGGGAGAAGCAGGCTCCCTGCTGAGCAGGGAGCTCAATGTGGGACTCGATCCCAGGACCCTGGGATCATGACCCAAGCGGAAGGTAGACTCTTAACCGACTAAGCCACCCAGGAGTCCCTATTCCTACATTTTGAGTCGATATTCAAAGAACTCAATACTGAGTAGAAACAAAATAGATAGTGGCAATACAATGTTATAGGTGTCATGGTAGCTACACATAAAAAGTGTCATGCACGCAAGGATAAACACAGCCACTAATTTTGCCAGGGATAGAGGAAATGTTAGTAAGATCTAATCTGGGTCTTAAAAGATAAGTATGTTTTTGTCCCAAAAAGATGATAGAAGAGAAGAATATTCCAGGTGAAGGCAAAAAGTAATGATGAACTTATCAATGATGAGCTGCTGAATAAGCAAATCCACAGAGACAGAAAAAAGATTAATGATTGCCAAGAACAGTGACTGCTAATGGCCACAGGGTTCCTTTCTGGGGTGCTGAAAATGTTCTGGAATTATATAGTTGCTGATTGTTACACAACTTTGTGAACATACTAAAAATCTGATTTATACTTTTAAAAATGAATTTTATGATATGTTAATTATATCTTAGTAAAAATAAATTTATAAAAAGGATAACTGTTTAGCTTCAGTGGAATTTTGAAAGGTGAAGGAAGAGTCAGAAAAGGGTGTGCAAAAAAGAATAAGTTGAGCCAACTTTGAAAAGCCTAGTAACTTATTCCAGGGAGTTTGGATTTTACCCCTTTGGCTAGGGCCAGGATTAGAGTGGTACAAAATTTAGGGGGCACCAAAAAATTCAGTAGTCAAGATAAATAACATTTTCATGCATTTTTTTTTTTACATTTTTTTTAAAGATTTCTTTCTTTCTTTTGGAGAGAGAGAGAGAGAGCGGGGGAGGGGCAAAGGGAGAGGAAGAGAATCCTGAGCAGACTCCCCACTGAGCGCACAGCCCGTCACAGGGCTCAATCCCAGGACCCTGAGATCACAAACTGAGCCGAAACCAAGAGGCGGGTGTGTAACGGGCTGAGCCACCCAGGCACCCCCATTTTCATGCTTTTTTTAATTAAAATTAATGCAAACATATATGATAAACAAAATACTAGCATTTAAAATGAAGACAGGATAATAGGGAATCAAAGCCTTTGGCAGAGATAGATGTGACTAATCATACTAAGGCTTTGGAAAGATAGCCTTTGGTGATAACAGAGAGTGGATTTAGAGGGAAAAGACTAAGGCAGAGTCACCCTTAGCAGGCTATGACAAGGTCCCAGTAAGAGATAAGGAGATAAAAAGACCTGGTTCAGATACTCTGAGGCTAATCTGTGTCCTCCATTTCCTGCCCTGCCTGAGGACAGGCCTCCAGGACACCTGCTCTCATTACCTGCTTATTTGTTTACTGCAGTATTTTTGATCATCTTGAAGAAGGCATCATGTCTCTGTATTCCTTATTCCTATGGCAGGACATTTTGCATTCACTCAATGAAAATTGCTGAATAAATGAATAATGAATGAAAGAATAGATGAAAAACTGATCACCAGTAGGATGTGTGTGTGTGTGTGTGGACGGGAGCTATGAAGAGTGACCTGCTGAGTATGACAACCAGGTGTTTGCTAAATAGATGGTTAGCAGTATGATGGTAAGTACATTAAATAAGAATAAATTTAGGTCGGCATCTGATGAATTTGCTGTCATACACAGTAAGTGGCTGAAGAATGGTACAAAGTATACAGACTTTTGATGGGAAAGACTGTGCCCCAAGAATTTATAAAGAGTCAAGTTGTCACTGATGTGTGTATGGGTCTGAAGAGCATATTGAGACATGCTACAGACCAGAAAGAGCGCTGGTGATCTCTCCTTAACCCAAAAAAACTTGAAGATGCACTCCAATTAACCAAGACCTGATACCATCTAAGCTCAAACTGAGAAATTCACGCACCATACAAATAAGCTATGAACATTTCCCTTCCCCTACCAAAACTTGTAAACATACAGGAAAGGGGGAGGGGAAATCTGTTTAAAAGTAAATATAAATGTTAAAGAGAATTTATTAATGTTAAATAGTAGTAATAAAAATGGTAATACTCTATACTCAAAATAAATGGCATTAAGGGCGCCTGGGTGGCTCAGTTGGTTAAGCGACTGCTCTCGGCTCAGGTCATGATCCTGGAGTCCCGGGATCGAGTCCCGCATCGGGCTCCCTGCTCAGCAGGGAGTCTGCTTCTCCCTCTCCCGCTCCCCCCTCTTGTGCTCTCTCTCTCTCTCACTCTCTCTGTCAAATAAATAAATAAAATCTTTAAAAAAAAAAAAAAATAAATGGCATTAATAAAGACTGAAAATTCAAGATTGTAGGGAGGAGAAATAAAAAATATTTTAAACACATTTGTTTGAAGTTTTCAAAAGAGATTTCATTTTTGTGTTTAGTAATCAGAGAAAGAGAGGTTAAAGTTACTTTTACAAAATGCAGGGTTAAATATCAGCAAAATGAAAAATAAAGTATACAGCTTTCAAAACCACAGGAAAGCCCAAAACAAAGGAACAAAAAAGAATAGTCCATACATCAAAAGAGCAAAGACAAAGAATTCTCTAGAAGAACCCCCCCACAAACAGAAAACCCAGATAGCTTAGAACCAAATGATAGAAATATTTGTTATTTAATGTATTTAATATTTAATATGTTTTTAAAAAATATAAATAGCTTAAATATTGCTAATAAAGACACAAAGAAACAAAAAGAAACCACTCTTCTGAGTCAAAAACAGTATCTACTGATAGACTAAGCCTGAAATATACCAAAAAGTGATAACAAGAAATAAAATATAAGGATAGTACATAAAGGAAGAGAAAGAAAGCAACAGTTAATATCAGACAAAAAATAATGCAGGACAAAAAATGTTAGCTGTGGGACTAAAGTGACTGTGTTATCTTGACAGAGTCCAAATCATTATGTAGATGTAACTTTAATGAACATTAATTAACTGAATATTCCCACTGAGATACATAAAGGAAGAAAAAACACTAAGCAATAAAAGGAAACCTTTATAAAAATATATAACTGGAGAGAGTTTTAACACATTTCCCTTAATCTTTGACTAATTAATATGGCAAAAAAAAAAAAAAAGCATTTAAGAGACATATAATCTGAATAGTACAATTAGTAAAGTAGATTTAAAATATCTATACTGAACTTTTACCACTGAGAATGCATTTTATTTTCTAGTGTCTTTAGAACATTTAAAAATTCTTAGTCCAGAAAAAATCTTAGTAAATTCCAAAACAGAAAATGTACATTACAAATTTTTAGCATGATGAAATGAAAATGATTTTTTTTTTTTAAGATTTAACTATGGCAAAAATCATCATTGGGAATTTTTTGGTAAGAATTCCCCTAAACAATTACAAGATTGTGAAAAAATTAAAATGACAAAGACTTTTTAGACATCACCAAAGAAAATACCATATACAAAAACATACAGCATGTAGCCAAAGCAAAAATCAGAAGAAAATATATCATTTAAATTATTTCATTGAGTTATAAAGAATAAAAATAAATGAACTAAGCATTCAATCCAAGAAACTATTTTTTAAAATGTAAAGGAAAGTGGGAGAAAATGATAATAAAGAAAAAAGAAATAAAAATTAGTTAAAAGCATAATGGTAGATTTGATCAATAAACCTCAAAGATCTCACTGGAAAGAATGATTAAAATAATCGACTCTCAAAAAAAAAATAAATAAAATAATGAACTCTCTAGCATAGCAAATCCAGAAAAAGAGAAAGAAGACCATATGAACATTAAGAATGAAAAGTATTAAACAACTACAGATTGGGAGCAGATAAAAGTTTTATGACTATATGATATATAAGTCTTGGCTTATAAATGTAAACAAATTGGTAAAATGCATAACTTTTCCAGGAAAATTGGCTTACATAGAAGAAGAAACAGGAGATAGACCAGTAAACCAAAAAGAAGTGAAAAAAAGTTGGTCAAGAATGCTCTCTTCCTGAAATATTTGGGTTCAAATGATTTTATAGATAGGTTTTTTTTTTTTTTAATATTTATTTGAGAGAGAGAGTGTGTGCGTATGCAGGGGAGAGGGGCAGAGGAAGAGGGAGAGAGAGGCTCAAGCAAACTCCACACAGCACAGAACCCTACATGGGGCTCAATCCCACAACTGAGATTACAATTTAACCGAAGCCAGGAGTCGGGACACTCAAGCAACTGCACCCCCCAGGCACCCCAGATAGGCTTTAATTTGAAGAAAAGACGACTCCACAACATTTAATTAGTTCCCAAACAGAAAATAGAAGGAAAATTCCCTGTTCTTTGTATCTAGGTATTATAATGCTGATGTCAAAATTTAATAAAGGCTTAATTTTAAAACTATAGAGAAAGACCTCTCTCATTTATGAACATAGTTCTAGAAACTCATCATTTACAAAGTAAAGTATATGGAGACCGGCTTACCTATTACGCATAGCACGCGCAGAGTCCAGGGCCCACCCACACGGTTAAGTGCCCACAAAAAGTCTTCTTTTATTTTTAAAATCAGAAGGAAAATGAACTTTTAGGTCAAATAAAACGTTTTAATACACAATATAAATATATTCATCTTTACGAACACTTTTAAAATATAATTTTTAATAAATATTTTTTAAAATTTCTATTTTTTTTTTTTTTTAATGGAAGAAGGGGCCCACTAAGCCAAAGGTGGCTAAGGGCCATGAATGTCATAATGGGCTCTGCTTGCTTAATGATGGCTTGACAACCATTCAGAGCAATATTTAGGCTTAGCAGAACTGTGCCAGAGAAATTTCTCTGTAATTTATCAGTGTAGAAATAAGAGCACCTGTTTGGGATTCATTTTCTCATTCACAAATTTACTATTTTCCCCACACATCTCATTGTGTCTCTTTGAGAACTGACAATTTGTTATTCTTTGTAAAAAAAATACCCCAAAACACAGGGATTTTACAAGCTAAAGCACAATATGCTTTGGCACCATTCCATAACAAAGCTTGCATGAGGTGGGGACTCAGGTGGGCACACCCTCAAGCCCGTACCAAATCAGAGCCCCTGAGCAAAACAAGGCCTGGGAGCTGTGTCCTCAACTCCACCTTGGCACCGCAACAGGAGACATTTTACTGCCTCCTGTTATTTCCACTAAATCCCTTCACTGTCATTCATCAAGATGTCTCTTTCACTTAGAAAATTATAGAATTAAATCTGCAACACATGGAAGGAAACACTTGCTCTCACAATTCTAAAACAAATAGAAAATACAGTGGAAGAAGTAAATTTTTAAAGGGAACAGGTTTTTTTTTCCCCCTTAAATAACATCCTTAACATCTTTCAGCCTATGACCCACAATTCTAATTTTATCTTTGCAATTTTTCTTCCAAAACACTGTTTTTTTGGTCATCTATATAAAATCAGAAGAATTCCTCTTTCTCCCTCTTCCCCCCAAAGTTCTTATGTATCTTTATCTTACGTCGTTTGTGATACTGTCTAAACTCTCACAGAAGGTAAGAATTGCCGCTAAAGACTTTAAGCAAAGAGGATGGGTCCTAGGTCCAGTGTGGGGGGTATGGGTGAAGCTGAAGCCAGTTTTTAAAGGATAAGTAAGAGATAGTCCAGTATGTAGGTCTTTATCTACAAAACAGCTGGTAAAGAAGCTGTGCACATATAACAAATAGGAACTAAGTTCCCAGGAAGTGTGTACTGTAGTCAGAGCAGAGATAACAATACCTAACTTTTCAGGGTTGTCATAAAGGTTAGAGAAACTACACTACAAGCCCTTTGCCGAGGACCTAGCATACACCAGGTGCTCCAGAAACAATTATCATCAGTATCACTTGAATTGGCATCAGACAGAAAGTCTACGGAATTAAAATCACTTTCATGTAGTTGCTCCCCAATTTACAAATTGATTTTAAATACCCTGAATATATTTATCTCATTTCTTCAAACTCTGTGGGTGCCAGTATTTCCATCCCCCCCTTTTTAAAGGCAAGAAAACTAAGATTTGGGAAATTTAAGTGACTTGTCCTAAATCACACAGAACTTTTTATTCCAAATCCTGTGTGTCCTTGCTTATAACAAGCTAAAGACCTGCTTAACATGCATTATAATTGCTTTTACATTTACTGGAACAGTTACCACTTGCACTTTCAAATGATTTGTTGAAGTGATTTTGTAATGGCTCTTCTTGAATATCTTGTATTTCCTCTTTCCAAAAAGAAGTGATTCAAGTCTTAGCCATCAACACAGTACGGTACATTTTGCTAAAATGGAGGAGTCCAGATTAAGTATGATTTTAGAGTTTACAATATAATAGAAGGAAAAGGGTAGTTTTTTTTTTTTAATCTCTACTCTATATGTATAATGTTTTTAAAATAAAATTGATACACCTTCTAACACTCTGTACTTTTATATCTCATATAATGCTCCTAATAGAATCTTCCTCTCTATTCATTGGACTTCAGACTTTACTTTTTTTTTTTTTTTTTTAAAGATTTTATTTATTTATTTGAGAGAATGAGAGAGAGAGCATGAGAGGGGGGAGGGTCAGAGGGAGAAGCAGACTCCCTATTGAGCAGGGAACCCAATGCGGGACTCGATCCCGGGACTCCAGGATCATGACCTGAGCTGAAGGCAGTCGCTTAACCAACTGAGCCACCCAGGTGCCCCTTCAGACTTTACTTTTGCAAGTGTTAGATACAAGCTGTTAGATACAGTTAGATACTGATGTTCTCAGTAGTTTTCATTGATTGCCAACCTCTACCATTTATTTCATATCCCATTATTGCTTTATTTCTCATCTTCATTACATTTTAGGGGATGGCTGTCAATTTTCTAACATTGTTAAAAAATATTACTGGTTCACACAATGAAATTCTGACTTTACGTGAAGGCCATAACTAAGCATAGGAGTGAGAAATGAAGACTGTGAGGGATTACACTTGGAGAAAAGTTAACAAACAGCTAAAGCCAAGTTGCTAAATTACAGTATGTTGCTTGTTCAATTACTGGAAACTGCCGCAAACTACAGCAAGACCTCAGAGTAACTGTGGAACCATCTCAGAGAAAGTGCAGATGTGAGAATCAGATCTCTCAGATCAAACCCACCCAGTTAGTTAGAAACAATTTACTTGTTTTAGCAAAAGGAAAACACTTCTCCTTTCCTCACTACTTAGAAATAAGGAATTGTATGCAAGGATGGATGATAGCAAGAAAAGGTTGAGTGAATCTTGGAGCAGCTGCTCAAATTCAATGAACTGAGGAATAAATTAGGGCAATCAAATCAAAACCAGATAAAGCCTCAAAGCTAAGGTAGTGAAACAGCCAACAGCTACGCCGCTACGCCTTTAAAGCAATATGATGCTGGCCCCGAAGCAACCGCTGTCCCTGAAAGTGGCATGTTCGGACTCGGTGATGCGAGCTGCACTGCGCCGAGGCCTTGTTCAGACATCTGGGGGCTTGTGTCCTGACGCACAGAGCTGGTCCTTTGATTTAAAAGGAGCAGATGAATCCTAGTGATGTATATTCACATATGCTCCAGTCGGTACATCCTCAGAATTCTAGAAGCCCAAGCAAGGCTCTACATCATGTTAGATGTCTGTAACTGGCTCCCTCGGAGCTCTGAGTCTCTTTCCCCAGCAGCCAGCAGCAGTTTGATCTGCTCCTTTGATTTGTACTGTGATGCCACTAAACACCACAGGCTGCCACGGAACCCTGAAACCATTTAGACTGGTTCTGTTTCCTTGATCTGGGGAGAATTGAGAATAAAAACAGACACCTCAAGAGCCTGTTTATTTCTCCTCTTCTGTTTTGCATGGGGGGCCCCGGGCAGCAGGAGCCGTGTGTATTGGAATGGGTTTAAGCTACCGGGTTAGAGGACCGAAGCCGCACAGATTCCGCGGCTGTACCAGCTGCACTGAGAGGGACAGTGAAGGCCTCAGAGCCGGGGAAAGCAGTTTTCACGTCAGAGCGTCACGCCCTCTCATGTTCTCAAGTATGGATCACATTCTTCTCTTTCTTTGACTCTTTTTTTTGTTTAAGGTAGCCTTTTCTTCTCCCACCTCCCCCAAAGAACTGTCCTGTTATTTTCTAAGGTAGTTCTTTAGCTAAAGTGCATTCAGCCATTGCCTGACTCACTATAAATAGTTCACTTTTACATGCCTGCCAGAAAGAAATGCAAACGGGCACACGTTCGGTAACTCGCTATATTTTCTCAAGCCTTGCAGGGACTTCAGGCCTACACTACGTCCTTTCATGTATTATTTTACTGGCTCACTTGTATTTTCCCACATGGTTCAAAATCACTGACTTTTAGGTACCCGAGTGAGAATTCTGGCATTACGGCCACATAAACTAAAACCTTGTAGAGGAAACTTTTGCTCTTTTACTAGATAGCTATATATATATATATATATATATATATATATATATATATATTTTTTTTTTTTTTAACTCCTTGGCTTCAAAAACAAAAACAAAGTGACTCTTAATTTCTTATATGATCCCTTGTTCTAGGAATGCTGCAAACCAGAGTTTGGCTAATTTTTTCTCTAAAGAGACAGATAGTAAATATTTTTTGGCCTTTGTGGGTCAGAGGCTCTCTGTTCCAACTACTCGACTCTGCCATTGTAGCTTAAAAGCAGCCACATAAATGAATGGGCATGATTATGTTCCAATAATACTTCTTTATGGACACTGAACTTTGAATTTCATATTATTTTTGCATGTCATGAAATACTACTCTTCTTTCGATTTTTTTAACCAGCCATTTAAAAAATGTAAAAACCATTCTTAGCTTGTAGGCCTTTCATAAATAGGCGGCAGGCCAAACTTAGTCCATGGGTTGTAGTTTGCTAACCTCTGCTATAAATGAGGGGTTTTGGTTTTTGTTGTTGTTGTTGTTATTGTTTAATTAGAGAAAGGCTGTGCTCCACACAAGACACTAGAGCGACACAGCATTGTAGCTATACGGAGAAAGTACTTATTTCCTATGAAAAAGCTGTAAGAATAGCAATAAAACCCTGTAGATTAATAGCAAAATATCAAGAAACTACATTTAATTCTTTCAACCTCTTGAGCTATATGAATGCCTAGTGTGCATTGCTTGAATAAATCATTAGGCAACATTTATGGATTATAACCAGCAAAGAGATCTATTACAGTGAAGAGATTTTGGAATTAAACTTTCTGAAGTTACGTACCGCCTGATAATTCAGTACGAAGTGAAACTTTCCCTATGAATAAATTAGCTACTTCTACCTTCCTGCATCCCCACTTGCAGTGCTTTTGGTTTTGGTGGAAGGGATTCTTCATTTGACTGGCAGTATCCTCCTTCAGACTTAGCTGTATAATGAAGCCATCAGGGACAGCAAGCAACTCAATCTAAGATTGATAGCTTGATTATAGCATGACTAGCCTAACTGTTCCTATGACTAATAATGTGCATTTCATTTGCAATTTTTTCAGCTAGTCTCACAGTTCATGGCCAACAGGCATATTTCTAGATTCCAAGGGACAACAATTTTGAAAATATTTCCAGACTGCTGCAATATGGTTCAATAAAATAGTATGTAAAGACAAATCCATACTGAATCCTACAAGTACAATTCATGATTGTTACTATTATATAAACAATGAGACCATTTGTAGAAAACAGAATCCTTAAAGCAAGGCAGTTTGTTTCTGGATGGGGTTCATTTACCTTTAGGTAATTCAATACAATATTCATCTTGCTTTCTTCCCAAGAAGCAAAAAAAAAAAAAAAAGTTACTTGATCTTGAGCTAAGCAGGGACAAGTACACATTTCCTATTAGTGTCATTATTTTTGGGTATCATTTGGCAATCCTAATAGGCTATGTGTCTGGTATGTATCACTTGCTTTTAACATTGCAATAAACTGTTATACATTTCTCCTCTCCCATTTTCTCAAAGTTACTTTAAGATTATTTATTACTTTTTAAGCTGACAGGTTTTATATTTTTCTTGAAACCCAAATCTAATCATACTTTTCCTCTACTCCAAAGATTCAATACCCATTCACTTAAATGAGAATTAAGTTCAAACATTTAGCCAGCTGCCCAAGTGTCTCAATAATTTGATTATTTCAGTTAACCACCTTCATATTTCACAATATTCCTTCCTCACCATCCTTTCACACCTCACTGCATCCATGCCTTTGTCCAGGTGGTTACTTCAGAGCTGCCTGCAATGCCCTTCTCCTTCACCGCTGCCTGTCAATGTACCATTCCTCTTTCAACACCTAAGTCAAATCTCGACTCTTCTATGAATTCGTAAAAACTTTAACCAAAAATGCACTCTTCTTCACTTAGGTAATCATGGCTATTCACAGACTGTCTTGGAAATAAATATTACAGATAGATAGATCGATAGATTCCTTTTCTTCCAGATTATAAGCCATGGAGGACAGGTACCTTTGCATGTTCTAAAGCATCTGGTATGATGCTTTACATACAGAAGAGCAAAGGGCCATGATTTCTAGAGTACGGCTTTGCAACGATGCATCATTTGAGAATTCGCTGTCGTCATTACAACATTTAGGTCTTCATTTAAGACCATGTGTTATCAGAGCCTGCTGAGGTGAGAAGTATACAATGCCTTGTAAGTAGCTTTAATTAAACCAAGAATCTTGTTGGAGGTGGGGTGAGGGGTAGAAAATGAAAAAAAAACAAAACAATACAAAACAAAATAAAAACAAAACCTTATAATTTCAAAACTTTCAGTAATTTTCTATGTAGAAGAACTAGAGACTGGAAATCTCTTTTGCTTCCAATGCTTTATTTTAAGTAAAAGATGGCAATTAAAAAAAAATATTTGGTGTGGAGGGGGTTGTGTTGTTTTGTTTAGGCATAAGTAAGGGAAAGCCCATAGCTAACATGGAGATTGAAGTGACTTTGTGGCTCTGAGAAGAAAAACATTGTCTTTAGAGGGAAAAAGAATGGCATCAGAGAGAAACTGTTTTTGAGGGAGCTATATAAGCTAAGTCTGAGCTGATGGGAAAGAGACAGTGGGAGAATACATTATTCTCTTCACAGAACCCAAATTACTCTGACAACCCAAAGACTGGCAGCTTTAGAAACTTTGAGAGACACGACTTTGATGTTTATGTGTTCTCACAATGGGCACAGTCAACGATGTCTGTGGATCTCTGTGGAGATTCATAGCCAGTGATAATGGACAAGTGGGAGCTGGAGCTAACGAACAAGATGGAAAACACTGAACATGGGCTGCAGCTGACAGACTAGTTGCCGTCTCATGCCCAGCCTCCTTTTGGAGACTCTAACAATTAACTGTTGAACCCGCTGAGGAGGATGACATTGTGCCATCAGGAGAGAGGATGTTTGGATCTTAAAAACTGATGTGATATCATTTTGTAGGCATAGGCCAGATTATATAGTTATTTAATAAGTTTTATTTAATAAAATTATGTCAATTTTGATTTGAATTTTGGATGACCAGAATTGTCATTCAGGTGTAATTGCTTCATTAAGAAATTCTTTTTTAAATTTTTATTGTTATGTTAATATATATACAATGGAATATTATGCAGCCATCAAAAGGAATGAGATCTTGCCATTTGCAACAACGTGGATAGAACTGGAGGGTGTTATGCTGAGCAAAATAAGTCAGTCAGAGAAAGACATGTATCATATGACCTCACTGATATGAGGAATTCTTAATCTCAGGAAACAAACTGAGGGTTGCTGGA